>NC_081772.1:19078010-19188010 GCF_963082965.1 Carassius carassius
ATGTGGCTGTTTAGTTGATAGGTGATTGCAGGGCATTCTGGGTGGTTGCTAGATGGTACTAGGGAGTTATAGGTGGTTACTAGGGTATTTGTAGGGTGTTGGGGATGTTATTAGGGGGGGCTATGATGCTCCGAGTGGTTGTAGGGTGTTGCTAAGGTGTTCTGGATGGTTCTGTTCAGAGAAGTTTCAATGTTCTGGATGGTTGCTAGAGTACTCTGGTACAACTTTTCCAATGGGGCTGGTGCCAGATTTGGAACCGGTGGTTGGCCTAGACTGGCACTCGTTCAGAACCGGTTCACGTTTCCACTGGCAGGGAGCAGAACCCTCTATGTCACCAATCTGTGACTGGAATCACTGTTATCTGTTATCTCTTGATCTGTTATCTCTTGCGGAAAAAGAGATATCTTCTGCTGTCCACTGCTGAACTGACATTTTTAATTGTTGTTGTTAATGTTGTTGTTGATGTTAACTCTGACAACTTTTAAATATATGCTTATGTGAGATTGTTCTAGCAAACCGATCGGTGTATGGCATCAAAGTACTGCAATTCAAAAGCCTAAAGAGTCGTATGCTCTCCAATTGCTTTTGCTGTACTGTGATTTCATATGCCGACTGGTCTGTGCAGTGCCGATACATCACGGACAAGCCTAATGGCTTCTTTCAAACTACGGTCTGTAGTGGAAACTCTGCTTACTGATGTCATAAGGGCCTTTCACACAGCAGGAATCTTTTCATAGTACCAGAACTAATTGTGGAACTACCCACTTTTGGGCGTTTTCGCACAGCAGTAACTAGGTGCGATTTTAGTACCGGACTGCCTTTTTCGAGAACCAAATTAGCTCCTACTCCAGAGCAGGGTCTAACCAGCACAACTGGTACTAACCATGATGTAAGTACACATTGATTGGCCAGATGCATTTGAAAACGCCCTCACCCGCCATGATTTAAAATGCTGTGTAACATTCTGAAAAAATTGTGTCAACTTATTTTGCAAGTATGATAAACAGCGATAAATATACAGACGCAGAAGTGCAGGCACTTGTGGCAAATGTAGCACTGCCAGTAATGGTTGGAGATTCTTAATCCTCCTTTCCATTCTTTCAATCGTTTTATGTATACAGTACATCGACATTCCATTATTATCCATTATTGTGAAACCCACGAGACACAACAAAAACACAGCTCCATTCACAGTGTCCTCCATCCTCCTGTTGTTAATGTTATTCTTTTTTATTAACGCTGTTAAACGCCGCACACAAATGACATCGCTGTCGACCGGCTTACGTCACGGTCGGTGCAAATGCAACCCTTTAAATGGTACTTGGAAATAGTTTGTGCAAAATCGTGCCACTACTTTATTACTGTACATTTAGTTCTGGAACTAAAGCGGTGCGAAAGACTCCCTTGTTTGAGACCAGCAAGGTATCAGGGCCGGTTCAGAACCAGGATCAGGGGCCCGGCCCATGATTTTTTTGAGTGGAAAAGCAATGCCTGGTTTCCAATTGGGCTCCGGTTCCAGCACCAGCCCCTGTGGAAAAGAGGTATGGGTCATTCTTAGGGTGTTGCTCCATTGTTGCTAGGATGTTGTGGATGGTTCCTAGTAGGGTGGGGAAAAATATTGATTCTCATGATTCTCTTTTCAATGATTCTGAACTGATTCTGAACACTTCAGAATCGATTCTGAGCTTGGTTTTTTTCCTGCATATGGCATGTATGTGCACTAGACTAAAGACAATCGCGGCGAGCTTCATTGCACAGGATATGTGCTGTGAGACACGTGCGCATTGCTTGACAGTGTGCTTCCACCTGCCGTTTTACTTAAAGTTTTACTTTAGAAATGCTTTCATTTATGCCGTTTGGAATGCAGTATGTATCAAATCTCATGTACTGAAAGAAAAATACATTCGTACAGTATAAAAATCATTATGCCTTTGGATAGTCCACAAAAAAAACTGTGTGTTTGTGTGTTTGTGTGTGTGTGTGTGTGCATGTGTGTGCGTTACCTGCACATGAGTGATGTGAAGGTACATCACACTTGCCATGTGGAAACATAAACAGAGAACCAGCAGAATCACAACCAGAAGACCTCTGCAGCAAGAGAAAGAGAGCGAGAAAGAGAGAGGATGTTATAAACATATGTTGTGTGATGCACCTGAGCATGTAAAATTATCAATTTAGTGTGTCTGGCAAAAAAAGAAAAAAAGGGTGTTTTATATTGATATGTCAGGAATTGTGTTTGTGATTTACATACTGAGGAAAGATGAGAAAATAGACCACTGCAAAAAATGAAGTGAGGACAAGCGAGATAACCACCGCACTGATGAAGGCATCGTCATACACTTGCTGATACTGTGTGACAGAGAGAGAGACAGAGACAATTTGATAGGTTGTAGCAATCAGTTTTTCTACAGTACATGTGTAAAGGTGTTTCTTTGGCTACTGTATGGGCACCCTAAAACATGTTTTCCTGCACCATCATGCTTGAATGTCATTTCCACCATATTTAAAATCACCATTTATTTTGTGATGAAATGACAATGATGGAAAGTTTTTATTAAATTTTTTTGATAAAAGGGTGAGACTTTTGTCTTGCTATGGCTAATTTTACAACTAGCATCCTAAACACACACAATTAAATACATCTTTTCACAAAATTTGACAAAATTGCAGCTTGATTGAAAATAAAAACATTACAAAAAATGTTCTGTTCTGTTCAAATGATATTAATACATTTTCTTAGTTTTATTACATCTTATATTTCATTTGCGCTCTTCACTAACACTGTTGTTTCCTTGGTAACAAATAACCCTTTTTTTGTTGGCTGTGATAAAAATTATGCCACACTTGAGGGAGAGTTTGAGTAAAAATAAATAATTTTCAAACAATAAGTTGTTTATTATGTAATAATTCATTCAGTTATATTATCAGAATTTTTTTAATGTCATACTATTTTTAAAGATATTTTTAATACTGAAAGTCTGGGACTTAAAAAAAACTGTTAAATCTACAGGCATTTAAAAAAAAAAAGATAAATAATACATTTATTTAAAGGCACCTTTCAGAGCACTCAAGGACTTCGTTGAGTGATTGAGGATAGAACCAAAACAACAATACAACAAATATTGACATTAAATAATGTAAAATTTATCAGAGAAAGCTAATTTAAACATGTGAGTTTTAAGAAATGATTTAAAAGTAGTCAGACAGTCACTTTCTCATATAGATTGTGAAAGAGTATTCTAGAGATTAGGAGCAGCACAACTAAATGCCCTCGACCCCATATTGGCTAAACGAACAGAGGGTACAACAAGAGAAACAGATGAAGAAGATCTGAGAGTACGCTTCGGGATGTAAATATGAATCAAATCAGAGATATTGGGGTGCACAATTATGAAGAGCTTTAAAAGTGAGAAGTAACATCTTATAATCTACTTGATATTTAACAGCAAGCCAGTGAAGATGGTAGAGAACTGGAGTGATATGGTCAATGGAGGAGGTTCTAGTAATTATACGGGCAGCTGAATTCTGGACCAGTTGAAGTTTGTGAAGGAGTTTGTAAGGTAGCCCAAATAGAAGAGAGTTACAGTAATCAATGTTCGAGGTAACTAGAGCATGTACAAGAATAGCTGTGGAATTTGGTTTGAGAAATGGACGAAGGCGGCTGATGTTCCGTAAATGGAGATACGCAGACCAAGTAATATTGTTCACATGCTTGTCAAAAGATAAAGTACTATCGAGGACTTTTAACCTGAGTAGATGGGGACATTACAGAGTTATCAACAGAAAGTGAAAAACTGTTGGATTTTGAATAATTAGATTTGGTACCAACAGGGAGAACTTCTGTTTTGTCAATATTCAGCTTGAGAAAGTTACCCGAAAACCAGGATTTAATCTCTTCTAAGCAGACCCAAAAGAGAGGTACAAAGAAGGGTAGAATTTAGCTTAGAAGACAAATAAAGCTGGGCGTCAGCATAGCAATGAAAACTGATGCCATATTTCCTAAAAATTTTACCAAGGGGTAGTAAATAAATAATAAATAAAAGAGGGACAAAAACAGAGCCTTGAGGAACACCAGCTGTAACAGGTGAAACATATTATCGAAAATGTTTAAGTTGAACAAATTGAGTGTGTGAGGACATCAGTAATACCTATAGAGAGTAGTCTATCTAAGAGAACTTGATGAGAAATTGTATCAAAGGCTGCAGTTAAATCGAGTAGAATAAGTATAGTTAAAAGTCCAGAATCAGCTGACATCAGCAGATCATTAATAACTTTTACCATAGCAGTCTCTGTACTATGCAAAGGGCAGAAACCAGATTGGAATTTTTCAAACAGGCTATTTTTTAAAAGATGGGAATGAACCTAAGATGCAACAACTTTTTCCAAAATTATTGAGAGAGAGGACAAATTGGAAATTGGCGAAAATGAGCAAAATAATAAGTCTTGAAATGATTATAGCAACCTTAAAAGACGAAGGAACCACACCAGACGTGAGAGACAAGTGTAATATCAGTTACTTGAACAGATAGAGAAAATAAACAAGCTTTGACCAGGTGAGTGGATCTAACTGACAAGTGGAAGACTTAGATTATTTGATAAAACCTGATATTTCGTCAATAGTTGGAAGTTTACAAAACTGTAAAATAGAGTAAAATGAGAATCACAGGAAGGTAAATACAACAGATCAGATGCCACATTATTTTGAGAGTCAATACATAAAAGTGCCCAAAGTTTAAGAAACACCGGTGTATATTCATGCAAAAATGTGCTTTGTTGTATCTCTTGTGAGTGTCATAAGTAACATGTATTTTTGTGTCATTCCAGTGCAGCCTCCAGGAGATCATTGCAACACACTGCTTTCTGCGTAAGCTTCATTAGAGTATAAAAACCAGCATCCCCCTCATCATGATAGCCAGATGAAATGTCATTATACTCCCAGAGAGAGCAGAGAAAGCCAATGTGCTCCTGCACACATGAGTGTGAGTGTGTGTGTGAAAGAGAATATGTGTTGTGAGTCTGACAGATTTTCCCAAATCATTACTGTTGCCCCCATTCTGTTAGGGTGGGTGGACGTCTTACATGAATCAAAAAAGGGTGGGATCGGAGAGGTCTGAATATAGGCAAAAAAATAGAGAACAGAGCAATGGAGAGAGCTAGTGAGAAAGGAGAGAGCGAGAGAGATGACGGGGAGAGAGGATTTTGAAAGTGAGAGGAGTCAGGGAGTCATGAAGCACAACAGAACAATGTGGGGGATGCAGCATGCATGTCTTGAGGAAATTTTTCACTTCATAATTACACCAAGTCATTACTTCCAATTCCCTCGATCAATTATTGCTGTATTAGGGACACCAGGGTACATTGTCACACTTTTCAGTTCTGTGGATATTTACTAGGGTAAGTTTATTTTGTTCAAGTGTGTTTCTGCATAGCCAAACACCATCATTCAAAAGTCTGAGGTCATTATGACCTTTTAAAGAATCCTTGGTTTCCACAAAAATATGAGGAAGCAGCACAACTGTTTTCAACATTCATAATAATAAATGTTTCTTAAATATTTAATATTGTTAAAACTGCAATAATTTTTGTTCAAATAAATGCAGGCTTGTTTAGCATAAGAGACTTTGTACAAACACATAAAAAAATATTTTTTTTTTTTAAAAATCCTGCAGACTCAAACATTGTCAATGGTAGTTTACCTTAAAGACTTAGCTTTTCATACAGTTCATTTTGATACAGTTGGCCAATAGCAGGCCATGTTGTCACACTTTATGGTTTAAGTTGTCACAATTCAACTTGCCAATAACACTGTATTTTTGACTCTTCCGCTGTATTTAAACGGTGAAACACAAAAAAAAAAAAAAACATTTATGCCACATCAAAAATGTAAAAGGTAAATTTACTAAAAAATATCAAACCATTGTTTTGGCCAACAAACTGTCACGGCAGGGATCCAATGAGGCACGGAGATAGAACCAATTGCAGATAAGTCTTTATTCAAGGGTTAATCCAAAAGAATAACAGTCCAGGCAGGGGTCGAAACCAAAACATCCATCCAAACATAAACAGAACAAGAACAAGAACAAGAAGACAAGGCACGGGCAAGACAGATTGACGGACATGAATTCACAACGACTCCGTGACACATACTAAGACAGACCGGGTTATATACACAAGGAGAGACAAATGCTAATGGGAAACTGACAGGGTGTGATGATAGGTAATTAGTGACAGCTGGGTGCAATAATTAAGCAGGGACGTGAGGAATGTGATTAATGATGTGAAAGACACCGTGGGAAAAGAGGACATCTAGTGGACACCCAGGGAACACAACCCAGACACTGTGACAGTACCCCCCCTCTATGGAGCAGCTCCCAGACGCTCCACGACAAGACACAACACAGAGACAAGGAGGGAGGTGGACAGGTGGAGGCCCAGGGGGAGGGACGGAGGGCCAGAAAGTAAACATAGGAAACAGACACCAGAAGTGTAAACACAAAACAGGGAGACCAGGAGGGAGGAGGACCAGAGGAGGTCCAGGGGGAGGGACAGAGGGCCAGGTTAACAGAGGGGAACCGACAGAAAACACAACAGAAAACGAAAAACCTAAGTCCATGAAGGACTTCACGTGGCGCCCACCAGGGCGGAACAGAAGACCACCACAACCGTGTGGTCAAGGCGGAAACCCTCCAGGGCGGAGCAGAAGACCACCACAACCGTGTGGTCAGGGCGGAAGCCCCCCAGGGCGGAGCAGAAGACCACCACACCCCTGTGGTCAAGGCGGAAGCCCTCCAGGGCGGGGCAGACGACCACCACAACCCTGTGGTCAAGGCGGAAGCCCCCCAGGGCGGAGCAGAAGACCACCACACCCCTGTGGTCAAGGCGGAAGCCCCCCGGGGCGGAGCAGAAGACCACCACAACCTTGTGGTCGAGGCCAGAGTTCCCCAGGGCGGAGCAGAAGCCCACCACTTCCGTGTGGCCGGATCAACGGGAGGACGAGACTCTGGTAATTCCATGGTGTCTCTACTGGACTCCAGAAGATCGGTGCTGACCTGGCTCTGCTCATGAAGATTATTGGTGACTTGCATCTGTTCATGAAGGTCCCCGGTGACTTGACCCAGTCCTTGAAGATCACCGGTGACTTGACTTGACTCTGGAGGATCAGCGGTGACTTGACTTGACTCTGGAGGATCAGCGGTGACTAGCCCTGACTCTGGAGAGTTCACTGGCACCTGACTCGACTCTGGAGAGTTCACTGGCACCTGACTCGACTCTGGAGAGTTCACTGGCACCTGACTTGACTCTGGAGAGTTCACTGGCACCTGACTCGACTCTGGAGAGTACACTGGCACCAGACTCGACTCTGGAGGGTTCACTGGCACCTGACTCGACTCTGGAGGGTTCACTGACACCTGACTCGACTCTGGAGGGTTCACTGGCACCTGACTCGACTCTGGAGGGTTCACTGGCACCTGACTCGACTCTGGAGGGTCAACTGGCACCTGACTCGACTCTGGAGGGTCAACTGGCACCTGACTCGACTCTGGAGGGTTCACTGGCACCTGACTCGACTCTGGATGGTCAACTGGCACCTGACTCGACTCTGGAGGGTCAACTGGAACCTGACTCGACTCTGGAGGGTCAACTGGAACCTGACTCAACTCTGGAGGGTCAACTGGAACCTGACTCGACTCCGGAGGGTCAGTTGAGACTCTCATCCTGTGCAGCGGCGCTGGGCAAGCAGCCATCTTGGGCCATGACTCTGGACAGGCGGCCATCTTGTACTGTGGTGCTGGGCTGGTGGCCATCTGGGGTTGTGGCACTGAACCGGTGGCCAATGTGGGCATTGGCGCTGGGCTGGCGGCCATCTTGTGCTGTGGCGCTGGACTGACGGCCATCTTGTGCTGTGGCGCTGGAACGGTGGCCAATTTGGGCATTGGCTCTGGGTTAGCGGCCATCTTGTGCTGTGGCGCTTGGCTGGTAGCCATCCTGGGCAGTGGTGCCGGACTGACGGCCATCTTGGGTTGTGGCGCTTGGCTGGTAGCCATCCTGGGCAGTGGTGCTGGACTGGCGGCCATATTGGGTTGTGGCGCTTGGCTGGTTGCCATCCTGGGCAGTGGTGCTGGGCTGACGACCACCCCGCCGGAAGAGACAGGAGTGGCTGGGGCATCCCACAGAAGCCGATGCTGCAAATAGTACACAAACTCCCAGAACTCCAAAGTTTCTAAATGCGCCATCTCCTCCTGAGAAACTGGATCATCCAGCCCGCTGTTAAAATAATCTTTAAGGGCTGTGTCATTGTATCCCATGCCCTCGGCCAGGGACCAGAACACCTGTGCCAGGGCACCCACCTCATTGCCCTCTTGGCGGAGGGCGATCAACTTCAGATACTTCGCCCTCCGCTCCGCCATCCTGGCTGGGGAGCGGGAAAAAGACATACCGCTGGTTCCTTGCATGACGGAGTCGTTCTGTCACGGCAGGGATCCAATGAGGCACGGAGATAGAACCAATTGCAGATAAGTCTTTATTCAAGGGTTAATCCAAAAGAATAACAGTCCAGGCAGGGGTCGAAACCAAAACATCCATCCAAACATAAACAGAACAAGAACAAGAACAAGAACAAGAACAAGAACAAGAACAAGAACAAGAACAAGAAGACAAGGCACGGGCAAGACAGATTGACGGACATGAATTCACAACGACTCCGTGACACATACTAAGACAGACCGGGTTGTGTATATAACATAAATCTGGCCCTCAGATTTTAATGTCATTTTTTAAAATAAATCTGAGGGCCAGATTTATGTCTTTGTGGTTTCATGGTGATTACTCATTTACCCACCCAGCAGCTATAGCACAACAATTATGATTTTTAACAATTATTTTTTCAGAGTCAGAATCTAAGAAATCATTCTATTTTAAGAGTTTCAAGCCCGCTCTGTGACAACTGCCCCCATGTGACAACTAGTCCTGCTCTCGCCTACATGTTTACCCATCATGCAACTGTGTGTACTCACTCTCTGCTCTCTCTCTCTGCTCCTGTATGTGAGGGTAATGTAGTTGAGGTCTGCTGTCTCAGACTCCGTCTGCCGTGCTTCTATCAGACGGCCGATGTAACGGTTCACTCTGGTCCCGGGAGAGTTCTGCACCATGCCCGCCGAAAATGATGTCCGATTCCTCAGCTTCTCGGAAGCTGTTCGCAGAGCTCGTCTCTGGAGACACAGGGAAAATATCCATTTCCAATTCCAGTATAGTAGATTCCAAATTTGAAAATTCAAGTTTATATACAAATTAATTTCAGTTCAGCTGAGATGAAGATTTTCATTAAACAGTTTCACAGATGTTGGTCTATTCCTTATGAAAAGCTATGATATAACTTTAGGAGATATAAAATATAGTGCAGAAATCACATGGAGAACTTTTATTATGCTTTTTTTCTTTTTTCTTTTTTTTTGAGGCTGACAGATTTAACATTTCAAAATGTCTTTATGTGTGTACATATAGGTTTAGAATGACATGAGGGTGAATAAATGGTGACAAAATGTACATTCTTTGGTGAACTATCCCATTACGATTAGGTAAAGAAGAAAGAACAGCACACTCACTTACATGAACTTCTAAGCTCGTCTACACACACATCAAAAGTACAAAACAGATGGGTGTTCAACACATTTCAGCATATTTTCTCACACATGCAGTGGTGGTAAGGTATTTAATTATGCACTGATACAAGTCAAAACACAAAGAGAGAGATAGTCAGACATGATGGGAACAGTAAATCTGCAGCGGTGATTGGATCTGTGTGCAATCATCCACTCATCTAAAGGAGTGGCATTAGAAAATGGACTGGATTAAAACAGTGAATATGATTTGGGTGGGTGTGGGTGTGGGTGATTTTGGGATCTTGGATTAACAAGTATTGGAGGATTGTGAAAAAAAACTGCAATCACCGAATATCAGCAGCAATGGAACTTTTTGCTGACTGAAGACTAGTTTTGACATAACGACACAGTGCTGTCATTCGTCATGAATATTAATTAGGTTATCAATATTCGTGAGTCAAACCTTTGTAAATGTGATGCAGAGACACTTGACTACACCACTGCAGGCCATCAGACCAGAATTTCGCTTGATCAAATATTATTAAGAGATTTTACTGTTATTTTACATCATAAACACATTTATCTTAATCTATAGCAGGATTGGCAGTTTATTTATTATTATTATTATTATTATTTTTTTTTTTTTTTTTTTTGTGGCCGGGTTTTAAGTCCAAATCTGTTTCTGTTTAGACCTAAAATAAAATCCAATGATTTATGTCAATGAGGTTTTCTTTCAATGCTGGGTTTAAACAGATACTTAAATGTAAACAAACGTTACATAATATTCATTAGTAGTTCAGTCAATTTCCTCACACATTATTTTCACATAATTTTCATGAATTTTGCTGGTGTCGATGCAGGGATTTTGTGGGTCAGTGGGTAGATGCTCGGTTCAGACTTTTTTTTTTTTTTTTTTAAACAAGTTTTCTAAAATTGGCTCAAAATATCTAAAATGTTTAATATCCTCTGACAGATTCTGTGACAATCATGATTTCCGTGAAATTTGTCAATACTGATTGCCCAAAATCTGCAGACGGGCATTGACTTTCAACAACTGGTGTCAAGTCGCCCAAGGTAAAAATTTGGGCAAAAGCTGTGTAGTGTATTCCAGACTACTGGAACTATTTAAACTAACTACAAAACTCACTATACAACTATCTGATATCAGTCGACTATGTTTAGTTGATGTGAAAATGTGGCGTGCCACCACTGGTCGTCCTTGTTCCATCGCAATGTACTGTATAGCATAAAGATGAACATACTGTATGCAATAATCACACACCTTGTCATCATCCTCACATGTCATGACGTTGGAGAAAGGGATCTCAGCCTTGAACATCTTTCTGCAGTGCATGAGCTGCACCAACAGGTAACAGACTGTCTTGAACTTCATCCTTTTCGCTGGCTTTATGTCTGATAGGATCAGCCCCGGAAGAATCTGCAGAGAGAGAGAAAGAGAGGGGGTGGGAAGAAATGGGAAATGAGGAAAGAGAAAAGATTAACTGAATGTGTAAAATGGCTGTAGTGACTGTTGACTGAACAAAAGAAGACTTAAAAAAGCCAGTAATATTTTTTTATGTTTTTGGGTCTCTTATACTCACCCAGGCTGCATTTATTTGATTACAAAAATGCAGCAAAACTGCTAAATTGTGAAATATTATTACAATTTAAAATATCTGTTTTTATAGATATTGTAATGTTTTCAATTTGAATACTTTTAAAATGTAATTTATTCCCGTGATGCAACACTGAATTTTCAGCATGATCACATCAGTCTTTAGTGTCACATGATCCTTTAGAAATCATTCTTATATGCTGATTTGCTGCTTAAGAAACATTATTATAATTATTATCAGTGTACAATACAGTTGTGCTGCTTATTATTTTTGTGTAAACCATGATACATTTTTTCATGATTCTTTAATGAATAGTAGGTTCAACGTTCAAAACTAATTTTGTGCTTATTCAGATGCATTCTGAGAATGTAATACCTCCCCAGTACTATTATAGCAATAAAAATAGCAAAAAAAAAAACAAGAAGCAAATGGTTCATGGCTGTAATGTAAATATAGTCTATTTGCTATTTAAATGTCCCACTTCATGTTTCAACAGGAAATATGTCAACAGAAAAGTCAAGTGCTTTATTAGTGTGGATTCATGTGTCTATGATGTGCTTGTACCTTGCGTCTGTGTGAGGGCACGATGAAGAACGTCTCGATGGCGTGTTTACTGAGGAAAGAGTGTCTCTCATGGCCAAACCCTGGCTCCACCTCATAATCTCCATTTAGACATTCCAGTGTTGCTCTGGTGATATGAACCTTCCTGTTGTGGGAAGGGCAAATGATCACCTTTCTGCTCATATAGTCCTTGCTATATGAAGGTTGTGTGGCGGCTGGCATAAATGTCTGAATATGTTGTTAAATGTGGTGTGTGACTGACCCAGGCAGTCCTCCTGCCTCCATCATGTTGGCCAGTGTCACGTCATTGGACCAGACGTCATACTGCCACTTGCGGAGCCCGAGAACCCCACACAGCACACGGCCCGTGTGCAAACCCACACGCATGTTCAGGTCCACCTCAGTAGCCTCTACAACAGACCTGATGAAAATGTGAAAATATCATGAAAATGTTATTCCAAACCAGGGAACTGGAAATGTCATTGAAATAGTGAAATTTTATTTATAATTTTAGTTATAATGTGCTGTAAAATGTCTTATTGTCTAAATATTACTTAAATATAAAATTTGCATGTAAGTGATGTCAAAATTGATGAACAAACAGCTCTCTTTTTGACGTTTGTTTTTCATTTACTTTTTATTAATTTGTTAAATCTGTTCACAAACAATTGTAAATCATTCACTTGCAGATCAAAAGATTAGTTCAAAAGTTTAAATTGCGATGACACAAAAGTAGAGTCATATATTTTCTTCCATATTGTGACATACATCTGAGTGAAATGGTAAAAAATGTAAAAAAATGTAAGATGGGACTTGGTTTTTGTCCATCAATTGTCTGGACGAGGGTTATTATAACTAAAAATAAAAATAAAACTATGAAAAACATTCTCGCTACTTAAAATAAAACATTAACTGAGATAAAATAAAATATTTTAAACAAATTAATTTATGTTTTATATTTAGTTTAACTTGGTGTACTAAAATAACTAAACAATATCTATACATTTGAACTAAAATAATTATAAAGAAAAAAAAAACTGAAGATATACTATATTAAATATAATACAATAATCAAACAGATAAAGTATGTGAATTTAACAAACTCATACAAAATCAATACAATTATAACAAATCATGTGAAAACTATAAAATATATAAAAAAAATATATAAATGCTTCATAAAGGCTTCATACAACTTTAGACAAGTTGCACTTTGCGTATCTTAGAACATGAGGACATGATTCCATCAGAATTTTCTACATCCTGTCAAGGTACAACTGTGGAAACCACTCAGATGCTCCCTCCAGTGCACCAGAGTATGGATATTTACCCTTATTAGCTGATAATTCTGATTATGTTCAAGATTGACATGCACATTTCTATCATAGCCCTCCTCTGAGAAAACCTAGCGATACGTTTTTTCAATCTCATCTGAAATGATCAGTGTTGGGGGAAATGCATTACAAGTAACATGCATAACACATTCAGATTACTTTTTTGATGTTACAAGTAAAGTAATGTGTTACAAGTAACATGCATTACCTAATCAGATTACTTTTTGATCTAACAAGTAATTAACTACAAGTAATGTGCATTACCTAATTAGATTACTTTTTGATTTAACGTTTAAAGAAACGCATTACAATAACGCACATTAAATAATCAGATTACTTTTTGATGTTATGAGTAAGGGAACGCATTACAAGTAACATGCATTACGTAATCAGATTACTTTTTGATCTAACAAGTAAAGTAATGCATTACAAGTGTCATACATTATGTAATCACATGACTTTTTTCGATGTCAATGAAAATTACATTCTAATAATAATACGAATACATTTATTTACAGTAAAAAAAATCACTGCAGATTAAGTTTTTAAGTTTTAAGTTTTAAAAACAATATTCACATTATAATTATGAATTGTAGCTTAAATATAGCCATTGCATGCATGACGTCCACTACAGTGGACATGTGATTAATCAGAGTTTTCTCTCAATCTAAAATCAAAACTTGGAAAATTTTACTGTGATTTGACTCATTAGATATTGCTTGATGCTGCAATATTTTTTTTTTTAGCTACAAGAGTCTCCTAGGATAGAAGGAATGGGTGGATATTCCGGAGCAACTTGGCATGTCTGACTGACCCTTGGCCATCTTGGTTTGGACGGGGAAAAAATCGAAACACAACAGCTTGCCACTTGGTTGCAGTTTATAGGATGATACACCAGGGTCCAATGAAGAGGCTGATGTGCAACTTTGCCATAAAAACCCGTGCAAATTCAAGAAAAGGCTTTTTTAATAGCTGTCCACTGTAGTGACCACTATGCGTGAAAGGGTTAAATCAGCAAGTGGCATAATCACCATAACAAACAACAAGAAATGTGCTAGAAAAAAAAAACATTGTTGCAAACGTGTGGGAAACCTGATTGCTATATATTCATGTCATGTTTATTTGCCTCTTTTTCAAAGCTCCTTATTCTCTCCTCATCCCTCACTATAATGTGGATCTGATGATTGAAGAGAGAGAGAGAGCTCTGTGTTTGTGTGTGTGTGTGCGTGTGTGCGTGCATGCGTGTGTGTGTGTGTGTGTGTGCGTGTGTGCGTGTGTGCGTGCATGCGTGTGTGTGTGTGTGTGTGTGTGTGTGTGTGTGTGTGTGCGCATATCCTAGCACCTGTGTGAGGTGATAAGAGATTGCAGCAGTGAAAGCCGCCTTAGAATTCAGAGCAGAGAAATGAATATAGTGGAGCAGGTCTCTCTCTCTCTCACACACACATACACACATTCCCACACAAATAAAATCACTTTATAGCTTTCAAGCAGTCTGATAGTAGCTGCTGATGTTGCTGGCTGGCCGGCTTAGTGACTGCTGTCAAAACAAAATGAGATTTGGCCACAAACACTCACGTGATGGTGTCAATCATGTCCAGACCCATCTCCACACAGCAGTGAGCATGGTCCGCTTTGGGCTGGGTCAGGCCGGACACACAGTAATAACAGTCTCCTAAGATCTTAATCCTCCTGCAATGGTTTTCCTGCCAATCAGATACGCAACGATTAATTGGAGGTGGAGATGAAAGTAAGTCTGATGATTAATAACACGTATCTACCAGGTTATACAGAATCTGATTTCGTACATATTTACACAGTTTAAGAAGGAATAAATAAAAGAATGATTATGGTGCTGCTGGAACAAACTATTAGGAACTTCACAGTTAAATGAGCAGATAAGAGTTTTAGAAACACCATATACTGTTTTTGCGCTTGTCACTTTATGTGGGACTTGCATTAAGACAGATTTTTCTATCACAAAGTGAATACAAGCCTATAGCAAAATCTTGTTTGAATAGTGAATTTTCAATGTGTTTTCTGTTGATTTCAATGCACTGCAAAAAAATAAAAAATAAATAAAAATCAGCACTGCTGTGAAAATACTAAAATATTGATGACTTGTTTATGTAATTTAACTTTAAAGGGGTCATATGATGTTGCTAAAAAGAACATTATTTTGTGTATTTGGTGTAATGCAATGTGTTTATTTGGTTTAAGGTTAAAAAAATACATTATTTTCCACATACTATACATTATTGTTTCTCCTCTATGCCCCACCTTTCTGAAACATGTCGATTTTTACAAGGCTCATCGGTCTGAAAAGCAAGGTGTGCTCTGATTGGCCAGCTATCCAGAGCATTGTGATTGGCCAAACACCTCAAGCGTGTGAAAGAAATGTTATGCCACTTAAAACACTGTGATGCTGAGTGTCCTGGCACGATGAGACAAAAACAATAAAACCAATTACAAACGAGGCATTTGTTGCATCCAGTGGGGACATAATTACTGATTAAAATGACCTAGGCCGGTGACACACTAGCTGCGTGGTGTGAGCATGCGTTTCTGTGGCGTGACAGAATCGTGCCTGACGTGGTGCTGGCGCTTGCTGCTGCTGTAGGTGACATAGAGGGAGGCCGCCGAAAGACCAGGCTCTTGTCTTCACGACAACAATATCTATACTTCATGTCGAGCATAAATATAAAGCCTACTGATAAAGGACACCGTCAACAGTATTGACGGCAAAATAGACTAAGTTTGACAGGTGCAATATTTGAAAATCGATAATCATTTATTCATTTTTTTAATTACATTTATATCTGAATTTATGTCAACCTATAGACTTTCAAACATCAAAATGTCATTAATTAATATGTATTTGTGTACAAAATGACATATAAACATATTTTCCTGTTCTATTTTGCCTGGAAACTCTTTCAACACGCTTGCGTGTCGCGTGAAAAATAGGTGTCGGTTCTATTTCTAGCATGCACGCGTTTTGCAGCTGAGACGCTTACGCCATGCATCCAGTGTGTCACCGGCCTTACACTGTATTTTTACATGTTGTGTTGTGTGTCGCACCGCGTAAACATAAAACCATGTCTGCATTTGTGATCAGAGAAACGACAAACAACAAGCACTACTCTACACTGCTCAAAACTCACGTTTGAATCATTAGTGGCAAATCCATTTCACATGAAAACATGCTTACAGGCTGTGAATCAAAAGCACCAGACTTGGAATTGCCCCACTTTATAGAAACAGACATTGTAGGCTACTCTCCCAGGAAACAGTCCTCGTTCTCCGTAAAATGCACTGCACACATCTGAATATTTGGATTGAACTGTTCTGGAACAGTGTTGTAAATACAACTTAACCACTGATTACTAGTTGTGTCTTCTTTTGGAAGGCCAACACACAGCGTCTCCACAACATGATGCTGGCAACAACAGTGAGAATAAAAGTTACACCTTCTTTCTTTGCTTGAACATTTGGGCGGCGTTATGCAAATCTTCCCTCATCATGACGTAGATGTGGGGGCATGTTTAAATGAGGCATTTTGGGAGGGTGTGGTTGACTCTTAACTTTTATAAAGAATATCTCTTTGGATTTGAGACTTTAGTCTTAGACTTAACAGAACTTCTTTATGCACCAAGAGCATTTTAAATCGCAAAATTTAAATCGCATCATATGACCCCTTTAAACCAAACTTTCTGCACTTTTAAAATAAAATGTTAATGTTCAGTGTCAGAAAGATTTAATTTTTTTAATTAAATACATTTATTCAGAAAGAATGACTTAAAAAAATGTCAGTAAATACATTTATTATTAGGATAAGACCCTCCACATTGATTCAACAGAACAATAGGACACTTTAGACTAAAGAGACCAAGACAAACATAAAGACAGAAAAGAAGAAACTCAACAGATCGATTGCTCTCTTTCATTAGAAATGCACCATCTGGCACCACAGGGCAGGAGGAGACTGTGGGAAACCCCCTGTCACAGCACACACACACACACACACACACACACACATACACATACACCATCTGTGCCATTCACTTCCAACTGTTGTCTGAATTTCAAATTAATGTCAAACTTGAAAAAAGTTTTACTTTTTTTGTGACAGAGAGCTGCATTTCTCAAAAAAAAGCCTTACTTATCTCTGGAAAAGATTGTATTTACTTACTAACTTGCTGACTTTGAAAAAGAGAGCTGTGAAAGTGTTGGAAGAAAGAAAAATAACGAAAGCGAAAATATGAAGCTAATCTGATCTCTTTCTACACAAGAAACCACGGTTTTACTTATTGGAGGATTGATAATTACAATCCATGACAAAGATCCAAATAATGCAGAAGCCTATCAAAAGCTGCAGTTGTAATTTGCAGTTATTCAACATCAAAGACGCTCATGTAGGATCTCAGACAGCACCTTTGAAAAGTGCAAACACAATCACAGCTGTCAGGATGGTAATTTAGCATTTACTGTCAGGGGCTGCTGAAATATTTACAGTACTAGTGTTTGCTAAGACAAGTATCTATATTACTATTGTCAGGGATCAGAACAAACCCTTAAGCTTTTATTAAACTTCTGTGAATAACCTTTCTTGCACAGTTTGTTCTGTGAACATTATCACTTCAAATTATGTTGTTTGTTCAGGACAAGATTTGCTAATATTTTCAAAGTTATCAAACATGATTTTTATGTGGTGGACAGTATATATATATAAAGTATATATTGAGATAAAGATAATATTGTTTCCAGCTCAAACGCTTCTCCTCTCCTGCAGTGCGCACAGAGGGTCTCTAAAAGCTGAGGCCACTAATGGCCAATAGAATTATAATTATAATGCTGATTAGCATATTGCTGCCAGACTGAGAGCAATCAAGTTACCACGTATGCCCACTGACTCAAGCCTTATGATATGATTTTTGCTCCCCTGCCCTTTCTCTCAACACATGTATGTCAATAGCATTACTTACAGTAGCGAGCTCATCAAACTTCCCAAAGAGCTCGTTCAGCAGTTTGACCAGCTCCTGGGCCGTGCATTGTGAAGCTAGACTGGTAAAGCCCACAATGTCTGCAAACAGGATGCTGCACAGAACGAGAGGACAACAGGTTATGGTGATTCTCTCTAACTTATACTGTTCTTTTTAACGGCGGGTGAATGACTGTTTTATCAGAAACCTGGTTTTGAATAAACATACAATGTATAGTGTCTACTGAATCTGTTGGATTTTTTTAATTAAAACAGTACTGTCAGTCAGATTAGCCTAGGCCAGGCGTCCACAGGGTACTCAGCCCACCCAATCGTGAGTTTCACTGATGAGTCAAGGTTTGATGAATACTATAGTCCAATTAACCAATCAGCATTGTATGATTCAATTATTTGAATGTAACAAAAATGTACAGTACACTGAAAACCCTAATAAGTTGACTGAACTAAATTGATTGAGTAAACTCGTTGCCTCAATTTAATTGAGTAATGGAGTCTCCCAAAACTTACATATTTAAGTTAATTTAACTTGACGCTTTTGTAGACTCTACCTAAATCACTCAGAGGTTTTAAATGTTGATACTTGATTCATTTGAAGTCACCATTGTGGTGGAAAGTGTTTGGTTTAGTTGGGATCTTGGTCCAGTTGCTGCTGGGTTGGTGTATTTTAAAACGCTGTTTTTGTGGTGAAAAAAGACAAATTTAAATGAGCTCAGGTGTTATCAGATGTTTTTAGTTGATGAGAAAGTCATCACATAATACGTATTTGAGATCATAAAATAAGTTTTGTTTGATATTTTTAACAGGCACCAAGAGCAAAATACTTATTTTGAAGATGGACAAAATAAACGCATTTGAAATATTTTGAGTAAAAGAATCAAGTGCTCACACACACAGACTTCTAGATTTAGCATATGCATCACAACAACGGTGACAAACAAAAGAGCTCCATAGCACAAAGTCCTTATTTTACAGCCTTTTTTTGTTCTGATTGTCACCATTGATGTGATGCATATCCAAAATCTTGATGTCTGTTTGTGACGATGTGATCTGTTTTCAAAAAGTAAGTACATTATTTTATCTACTAGGTTTCTATCCATAAAAGTGAATCCACAGTTGCAGCAATACATTTTATTTTAACTTGTCACCATTACAAGCAAGATGTGCATGTCTGATCTCAACTCTCATTGCCACAATAACAGTGTTTTACAACACACAAGTTACAGCAGCAAGAGACAAGCTAACACCGATAAAGAGCTGATGACACCTGAGCTCATTTAAGTTTGTCTTTCTTCGCCACAAAAACAGTGTTTTAAAATACACTGTTACAGCAGCAAAAGACAAGCTTACACAAGAAGTAACTGGACCAAGATCCCAACTAAACCAAACACTTTCCACCACAATGGTGACTTCAAATGTATAAAGTATCAACATTTGAACCTCTGTTAATTCTCAATAAGAGCTTCTCTAGATGTCTGACAGAAATAAAGTCACAGAAAACCTTGTAAGGAGGATCTGTGAACGTCTATATTGGACGTACAGAAGACATAAAAAACATTTTAAAAAAGACATCATAAAACATTCTGCCTCCTCAGTGGACATCTTTTCAACGTCTGCAAAGACATAAAAAGATGTCCACTGGACGTAACTTTGCCCAATGGATTAGGTTGATGTTAAAATACGCAAACATAGTAATTTTTTGTTAAGTTTACTCAAAAAAGCGCTAGCGATAAGTTGCCTTATTTTTTTAAGTTGACACAACTTTTTTTTTTTACAGTGCAGTATAGGGTTTACTGTATTTTCATAAATATTGTGACATTTTGTCAAAAGGTCAAAGTTTAAATATGCTGTTATTTGTTTTACTTCAGTGTGCAAAAAGTGTGTGGTCAAAAATAAGAACATAATTTTCTGTTAAATTTACATGTTGAGTTAACTTAAATATATAAGTACACTTGAAATTAATACCAAGTTAAGTGAACATAATCGTTTAAGTACATTAAATAAGCACCAAGTTTGGTGAACTGAGTGATTTAAGTACAATCTACAAAACCGTCAAGTTAAATAAACTTAAATATGTAAGTTTTGGGAAACTCCATTACTCAATTAAATTGAGGCAACGAGTTTACTCAATCAATTTAGTTCAGTCAACTTATTAGGGTTTTCTACAAAAGCGTCAAGTTAAATAAACTTAAATATGTAAGTTTTGGGAGACTCCATTACTCAATTAAATTGAGGCAACGAGTTTACTCAATCAATTTAGTTTAGTCAAATTATTAGAGTTTCCAGTGTATTGGTTTAACGAGTTAAGCAGTAACGTTAGCTGCCATGTTCTTTCTCTCAAAGGAAAATGATTGGGCCACTTCATCAAATACTATAAGTTGTCGTTTCAATAATCATACCATATCAAAATCACGTACCACAAGGATAACATATTTCACTAGTAGAAATCATGCAAAACAACTTTATATCTACATAACTTTACTCACCTAACATAATACACTAAAAAAAAACATCATCTTGAAATGTAGTTCAGCAAACCAAACAGACCAAAAAGACGAATTTTGTAATCCACCAATCAGTGCTTTTGTTCTCTTGTTGCTAGGCAGAATTCCTCCCATGGCCAATCACATTAAAGGAAGAACAGAGTGACGTTGAGTTTTTCCAAAGGATTACTCATGATTTTGAGCTCACAACACTTGAAATCTTAAGTTTATGCATTTTGAAGGTAAATTAGTTAAATTAACTCATATTTTTAAGTGGCAGGGCCAAAACGCAAAATTTTAAGTAATGTTTAGTCAACATTACTTGATTTTTTAAGTCAAGACAACATTAGGGTTTACAGTGTAGGGCAACAACTTGGTTGTCCATTGTTAGTTGATTGGATGGAGGAAGATCTGAATGAGAGCTTCCAGTCATCTGGAAGAAAAGGGTGGAGTTTAATTAAGCAGACAAATGATTGGAGAAGTCGGCATACATGGTAAAAAAAGATTTTAGGACTTTGCTCAAGAATGCAGTATTACTCTAATAGAATGTCTTTCTCCTTTGGCAGTTGAAGCGGTCGACGGGCATCCCCTGGGCACAGGAAAGATAACTCATATGACAACAGCAATTATTCATCAGGAGACCATTCAATTGTACATTATTTCAACTTCTCATGCACCCATCATTCTAGGATTGTCCTGGCTCCGCAAACATAACCCAACTATCTCTTGTCAGGATTCTCAAATATCCCGCTGGAATGAGAACTGTTTTCCCCACTGTATTACCAGCATCACTCCCCTTCATCTTCTTAAGGTTAGCGTTACAGAAACTGACTGCACAGGGTTACCCAGTATTTATCATGATCTAAGTGAAGCATTCAGCAAAACCAAGGCCTCACAACTACCTCCTCACAGCCCCTCAGACTGTGCTATGAACCATCGTTACCCACTACCCTTAGTACCCTTTGCACATGCAACAACTGAGAACTGCTAAATTCTTCACCAAACTGGGCCTACGCAGCGCTTATAATATCATTCGGATTCGGGCAGGTGATGAATGGAAAACTGCCTTCTCCACAACCACCGGGCACTATGAATATTATGCCCTTAGGCCTGTTCAACAGTTCCTTTATCTTCCAGTCATTCATCAATGACGTCTTCAGGGACATTCTCAGCTGGAATGTCATTGTATACATTGACGATATTCTGGTCTATTCCAAATCCCTCGAGAAGCATATCCAACATATCAGGGCTGTTCTCAAATGCCTAATTCAGCACCATCTTTATGTCAAAGCAGAGAAGTGCGAGTTTCATCTGACCTCCCTCTCTTTCCTGGGCTACGTGATTAGTTGGGAGGGCATGACCATGGATGAGAGCAAGGTCAACACAGTCCTGAAATGGCCCTTACCATCTACTGTTAAGGAGCTGCAATGCTTCCTAGGATTCACCAATTTCTATTGTCGCTTCATCAGAGATTTCAGCTCCATAGCTAACCCTCTCACTAATATGACAAAGAAGGGTTCTCATCGTCTCTACTGGTCACTCATTGCCCGAGAGGCTTTTCAGGAATTGAAGCAAAGATTCACCACCACTCCCATATTGCACCACCCTGATCCCAGTTCACCATTCATAGTGGAGGTTGACACTTCCAACATCGGAATGGGTCAGTTCTATCACAACGTCAGGGCTCACCCATTAAAATTTTTCCATGTGCGTACTATTCAAGCAAACTCATCCCAGCGGAGAGAAATTATGATGTAGGTGACAGGGAGTTGTTGGCCATTAAAGCTGCTCTTGAGGAATGACATCATTTGCTGGAGGGAGCAAGATATTTATTCACTGTTCTTACCAACCATCGTAACTTTGAGTACTTGAGAATGATCAAGAGACTCAATCCACGACAGGCTAGGTGGTCTCTGATTTTCTCCAGATTTGATTTCACTCTCAACTATTGGCCAGTTACTAAGAACACAAAGGCAGATGCCCTGTCACAGCAATCTGAGAGAGATTCTGACTCCAATCAGCCAGAAAATATAATTTCCCTGGCTCTCATTGTGTCACCTATCCAGTGGGACATTATTACTGATATTGAGCATGCCAATATCGAACAAAATGTCCCAGCTGAATGCCCCCAAGATAAGTTGTTTGTTTCTGTAGTTCTTCGAAAGAGAACAATCACACACGTTCATTCCACACTCAGCTCAGGGCATCCAGGTATTGATGCTACCATCCAACTACTTCAGAACTGGTTCTGGTGGCCATCCCTAAGAAAAGAATACGATTAGCCTGAATCATTAAAATGTTTTTTTTTTTTTTGTCTGTGTGTTGTTGTCTCTGTGTACTGGAAGCGTATGGCACTAAAACTAATTCCTTGTATGTGCAAGCATACTTGGCAATAAAGTTCTTTCTGATTCTGATTCTGAATGCAGGATTTACAATACTCAGAAACCATCCCATTTACTACCAGCAGGACTCCTTCAGCTGCTACCCATCCCACAACATCCCTGGTCACATATTGCTATAGATTTTGTCATTGATCTGCCTAGTTCAAATGGACATTACCATCCTTACCGTCATTGAATGCTTCTCTAAGGCCTGTCATCTCACTCCCTTGCGTAAATTACCTACTGCTTTGGAGATGGCTGAATAACTCTGTAATCTAGTCCTCCGTTTCCATGGTTTACCGGAAGACATTGTTTCTGACTGGGGTACTAGGTTTACCTCCCGTCTATTGTCTGCTTTCTTCAAGGCACTGGATATCAATGTAAGCCTCACCTCAGGCTACTATCCCCAATCTTATGGTCAGGTAGAGAGACTTAACCGCAGGGAGGGGGCTCTGTTACAGAAAGGACTTCTGCGATTCCCTCTCCGGGCCACCAGAAGGCTCCATCACCAGAATACTAGTTTTCCCTCTCACTACATTTCCCATCAGCCCCATAGCTGGCACTGATCATCACCCTTCACCTGTTCCCCACTACCTCAGACTATTTAATGAGCTCTTCCACTCAGACTCATTGCGAAGTCTTGTTTTGACTTGGTGAACATTTCTAAATGTTATTCCTGTTATCTTTGGACTGCCTTTTTGTTATTACCTTGCCTGTCTCTCTCTCTCTCTTGTTGGATTGCTGCCTGCACCTTTGAATTGTGCTCTGTTACTGGACTATTGATATTGGATTGCCTGCACCGACCTAAGCCTATCTCTGTTTCTGAATGATATCTGCCTGCCCAAATCTCAGTTCTGTTAATGTTCTCCACTCTGTCTGCCCTACGATACTGCCTGATCTGTGTCTTGACCTCTGCTTGTTTGATTAAGTCTCCAATAAAACTGCAAATGGATCCCAGCCATGTCGATGAATAATTACACTATGACACAACTAAAACAAAAACTAACAACCACTAACCAAGTGAAAGGACCAACTCAAAAAAAAAACTAAAATCTAAATTTAAAACTATAATAATAAACCAAAGGCCAAGCGTCATTAGTTACATGGCTTTTCTGACTCAGGTTATGGACTCAATAAAACCTATATCACAAAACTAAGCAAACACAGCAGATAAATGAGAGTACAAACATATAGCTTTTATAGCGCTCATAGATACAGCCCACTCTTGGGGAAGTCGTGGCCTAATGGTTAGAGAGTCGGACTCGCAATCGAAAGGTTGTGAGTTTGAGTCTTGGGCTGGCAGGAATTGTAGGTGGGGGTAGCGCATGAACAGTGCTCTCTCCACCCTTAATACCACGACTTAGGTGCCCTTGAGCATGGCATCGAACCCCCAACTGCTCCCCGGGCGCCGCAGCATAAATGGCTGCCCACTGCTCTGGGTTTGTGTTCACAGTGTGTGTGTGTGTTCACTGCTCTGTGTGTGTGCACTTCGGATGGGTTAAATGCAGAGCACGAATTCTGAGTATGGGTCACCATACTTAGCTGAATGTCATTTCACTTTCACTCTTCATGTTTCATCTGGAGCTGGGCCTGGATTAACCTCATATTTTAGACAGTCAGATAGTTATGGAAAAGTTACTTGTATGCATCATCTTTCACTCACCAATCTCTTGGCTGGAACATGTCTTCGAGATGGCATATGTGTGTGTATATATGTGTATGTGCTATTGTGTGAATTTGCCCCCCAGCACTGCTTTGTTCCATCTATCGCTGTGTGTGTGTGTGGGCAGTGTGGGTTAATTGAGCAGCTCTTGAGTTGATAGCACTAGCGCTGTGGGTGCTGTACACGCTGTGCTAGCATTTGTTGGCAGCCAGACTCAGGAACTTAGATGACTGTGCGTGAGTGGAGAGTTGTTGACTCTTATTGACTCACTGATTCAGTATTCACAATCACACTTTAAGTACAATGAAACTTACACTTTCTGTCTAGTCTGTCTATCGCCTCTCATTCATTTAACATGTGTGGGTTTGTGACATGAATGGCTTGATCGTTGAAACACACTCTGTCTCATTCTTTCTGTACCTGACATTGTCATGTCGTTGGATGTATATCTTATGGAAGATTCTTTCTGGTGGCTTCAGGAAGTCCTCCTTCATCTCCATGGCAACATTTCTGGGCAGCAGGCTCATTAGAAGGCGTTCCTGTAATGAATCCATAACATTTTAGGATACAGAGCAAGTTTCTGAATGTCTTCAGTTTAATTGAACTCTTTCTCCAGTAGTTTTTTTTTTTTTAACTTGCTAGCCACTGCCAACAATTTTGGAAAATTTCATGGCCCCTAAAATATTTTGTTGTATAATTGATAAAAGAAAGAATATGGTCTCTGCTTTTAAACCAAAAACACATATTTATCTAGCTGCATGCATTCTCTTTTTAATCAACATTTTAATGCGTTATTTATTTATTTATTTATTTATTATTATTATTATTTATTTAAAAAGCAACATTTTGAACAAAAAGCTAAGAAAGCTGCATTTTTGATCAAATCATAGATGGAGTAGATTGTTTCCATCAACACCCCTAAAGCTTACACAGTCCTATACATTTTCCTGGGTTGACATTTCATTCAGTAATGTTAGTCAGTTTTGATTTATATGCTGCTTCATGTTTGATTGCGTTATATCTGCTTGCATATGCGATCGCTTGTTTCTGCTTTTTCTTTGTCTTTGTTTTGATCCTAAGATTTAGTACTGTTTCAGAAGATGTATAATAGTACCCTCTACCGTATAACAGTGAAAACACAGAAAGCCTGAAAATTCCGTCAATGGTGGGGAAAGAGATAAATTGAATTAAAGAATAAATTATTCTAGTACTCTGCTGAATTAATTTACTTGTTCTTTACCATTTCTATTCACATATTTTAAAACAATATAAAGTCATTAAAACTATGAAATGACACAAATGGAATTGTGGGAATTTGGCAGTGGCCAACCAATCAACTCTTATATTTTAGATCAAAGGTGCAGTATGTAATATTGACAACTAGTGGTTGAAATAAGTACTACAGTCCAAATTCAAAATAACGGAGAGTGTTGTTTCTCTTGCCCCCTCCTCAGACTCAACTCTCACACAGGTTCCCAGATGCAACAAGGAATGAGCCCAACTGACAATGTTAGGCAACAAGACTTATGCTGTAAGTTAATGAGTTGATTTTCCTGTGTTTTAATATTCCTCTGGTCAAAGAGCTTTTTAAATGGGTGTTGAGCCTTTTTAGGTCAGGTAGTATCTGTGATATCTGACCCTGTTTATTTGTTGGCTTCCATGTCTTCTGTGTTTTCCACCAACTGGCATCCCAGGGTGTCAAAATACTATTGGGTTAAATGGCAGTGGGCGGAATCACACAAATACAAAAACAAAAACAAATATTTTGACCCAGAACTCACATTTCAAAGCAGAATAACTGGCTATAGCATTATTTATTTATTTAATTTTTTATTAAAAATAAAAAATAAAAATAAAAAAAAGGTTAACTTGAAAAAGTAAGTGAACTTTAGGATGTTTCCTAAATATCTAACATTATGGTACACTGTAAAACCCGACAAGTTAACTTAACTCAAACCGTTTGAGTAAACAGATATCCTTAAGTTATGTTAACTCAAACCATTTGAGGAAACCAGTTGCCTTAAACCGTTTAAGATGAAAAAACTAACAGTTATGAGTACTCTGAACTTAATTCAGTTGAGTTCACTGAAAGAAGATATACATTGCAATTAAGTAGTTAAGTGATTAATTGAGTGATAATTGAGTTTAGTGATGAACACCTGCTGTTAACAAACAGAATTACTGAAGAAAAGAGAGAAAGGAACTACAGCTGACTTCAGACACAGCCTCACTCAAACCTGACAAGTTATGTTAACTCAAACCGTTTGAGGAAACCGGTTGCCTTAAACCATTTAAGTTGAAAAAACTAACAGTTATGAGTACTCTGAACTTAATTCAGTTGAGTTCACTGAAAGAAGATGTACATTGCAATTAAGTAATTAAGTGATTAACTAAGGGCTGATTGAGCATTAGTGATGAACAGCTGCTGTTAACAAACAGAATCACTGAAGAAAAGAGAAACACAAGAACTACTACAACTGACTTCAGACACAGCCTTAGATTAAATCAACTGAAATAAAATACATGAAATCTCTCAAGATCTGATTAAACAACCCCACAAACAGCATCACAAGCTCCACTTATTAATAACCAGACTGACTTTATTTCTGTCAGACGTCTACAGAAGATCTTATTGAGAATGAACTAAGGTTTAGATGTTGATTTATTGTTTCATTTGAAGTAACCATGTTAGAGATCAGTGTTTGCTTTAGTTGGGCCCTTGACCCTTGACTTCTGTCTTTGTGTTTTTCTGGCTGTTATAACCATGTGTTTCTAAAACACATTTGTTGTAACTCAAAAGCCCAGAAGAAATGCCATCAGGTGTTAACCTGTACCTAGGCGTAGGATGTTGTACTTTATATTGGTGATGATAATCATCAATTATTGAACTGTACAGAGTCTAATCTCTGATGAAAGAGGTATTGTGTAATTTGATTCATTATAGTAAAAGTTATTTTAAGAGCCAGTGGTTCTGTGATAATCAGTTAATCTGAATGATTTTTCAAATAGTGTGGTCTTCTACGGTGTCAAACAGTCACACAAAGACATCAATAATCAGAAGATGAACCTCAACAATGGTGACCATAAAAAAACATGCTGCAATGCATGCTGGGTACTACTGTAGTACAAAACTCATCCATGGCTCCCAGCATACTCTGCAGCATTTTTATGGTCACCATTGTAGAGGTTCATATTCTGATTGTTGATGTGTTTGTGTGACTGTTTGACGCCGTAGAAGACCACACTATTTGAAAAGTCATTCAGATTAACTGATTATCACAGAACCACTGGCTCTTAGAATCACTTTTACTATAATCAATCAAATTACACAATGCCTATTTCATCAGAGATAGGCTCCGTACAGTTCAATAATTAATGATTACCATCGCCAATATAAAGTATAACAACCTACACCTAGGTACAGGTTAACACCTGATGGCATTTCTTCTGGGCTTTTGAGTTACAACAAATGTGTTTTAGAAACACACGGTTATAACAGCCAGAGAAAACACAAAGACTGAAGTCAAAGGTCAAGAGCCCAACTAAAGCAAACACTGATCTCTAGCATGGTTACTTCAAATGAACAATAAATCAACATCTAAACCTTAGTTCATTCTCAATAAGATCTTCTGTAGACGTCTAACAGAAATAAAGTCAGTCTCGTTATTAATAAGTGGAGCTTGTGATGCTGTTTGTGGGATTGTTTAATCAGATCTTGAGAGATTTCATGTATTTTATTTCAGTTGATTTCATCTAAGACTGTGTCTGAAGTCAGTTGTAGTAGTTCTTGTGTTTCTCTTTTCTTCAGTGATTCTGTTTGTTAACAGCAGCTGTTCATCACTAATGCTCAATCAGCACTCAGTTAATCACTTAATTACTTGAATGCAAAGTTTTAAAACTTACATGGTTTAAATCAAGGCAATCTGTTTACTCAAACGGTTTGAGTTAAGTTAACTTGTCGGGTTTTACAGTGTATTTTTATGCTTTAGTAAAGTCAAAAAGTTACATTCAGCCCCTTTCAGAAATTTGCTCAACCATTTACATTTACATTTATTCATTTAGCAGACACTTTTATCCAAAGCGACTTACAGATGAGGACAGTGGAACCAATCAAAAACAACAAGAAGAGCAATGATATATAAGTGCTATGACAAGTCTCAGTTAGGTAACACAGTACACGTAGCATGGGATTTTAAATAATATAATAAATAAAAAGAAAACAGAATAAAAAAAGAATAGAGCAAGCTAGTGTTAGAGGTCTTTACACATACACACACATATACAATTGCATAATAAATGAAAAGAAAATAGAATACAAAAAGATTAGAAAGGTAGTTAGATTTTTTTTTTTAAGAATAGAATTAGAATAGTGAGCGTTAAAGTTAGAGGGTCAAATAAAGATGGAAGAGATGTGTTTTAAGCCGATTCTTGAAGATGGCTAAGGACTCAGCTGCTCGGATTGAATTGGGGAGGTCATTCCACCAGGAGGGAACATTTAATTTAAAAGTCCGTAAAAGTGACTTTGTGCTTCTTTGGGATGTCACAATCAAGCGACGTTCACTTGCAGAACGCAAGCTTCTAGAGGGCACATAAGTCTGAAGTAACAAATTTATGTAAATGGGTGCCAACTTAATGAGGCACCACCTTGGACATGGAAATTTCCAAGGGAAGCCATGGCCTTTGCTGTGGCATTCAAATTGATGTCACGACTGAACAGCTCCATAAAAAAAAAAAAAAAAAAAAATTAAAATGATTGTGAAGGCCACTGTATTATGGTTACTGTTAGTTTAAAACTGGCTTCTTCTTTTAAGTGTATACGTTTTATCTAATGAAGTTGCTGATAGCTGTAAAGTATCCAATCTCTGTGAGAGATCACAGTTCTGAGCGTTGGAGTTGGTTGGCATGGCAAAGGTAAGTTTCCATGGAAATGCAGTTTATTGACAAACCATGCATTACTAAAAGCAGGTGATAAATTCCTTCTCGATACGCAATCCTCAGTGAGCAATGCCACCCGTGTTAGAAACCCAATGGGTTGCTTTCTCACTCCCCTTCACTCAAAAGTTGAGCTGAGAGTTGGGTTCAGAGTTTGTAGCAGCACAACTATAATTGTCTAAAGTCTCTTTATATTAACTGAGAAACTTAAAACCAATGAATATTAATGTCATGATAATGAATTTAGATTTTGGCACAATGATTTTACAGCAGCCATTATTCCAGCCCTCATGAAACTTCAGCAATCATTATAAAATGTTGATTTGTTGCTCAGGAAACATTTGTTGTCATTATCACTTTTAGGATTCTTTGTGATATATTTAGGATTTTTTTTTATTAATATAAAGTTCAAAAGAACAGCATTTATTTGAAACAGAAATCTTTTTGTAACATTATAAATGGCTTTACTGTCACTTTTGATTAGTTAAAAGCATCCTTGCTAAATTAAAGTATTACACTATTTAATTAAGTATTAAAAGTATTTATACTGGAGTGTACATTTATATATATTTCTTAATAAAAAAAATAAATATGGGATTATTATCAGTAATTGTAGTATTATTACATTTATACATAATAATACTATAATTCAAAGCATAAAAAAAGTTTTAGAGGTTGAAACAAAACATATTCGAGACTCTCCGCCCTCCCCTTTTCCATTTAATGAACAAAATAAAATAAAATAAAGTGCGAGTGCACAAGCATGCATTAGAGTTTGTGTGTCAGAGAGAGTTGTGTGGTAAAGCTTGGTGTGATGTATAGAGTGGGTGGTGTTACCTTCTATTCAGGGAGTTTGTTGGGCAGGAGGTAGATGAGTCATGTGCAAACAATTATAACCAATTTTCAGTCGCTAAGGAATAAGGGGAAAGTGTCCTCTCCGCTTTAATTTGTATGAGTGTATTTTGCATCTTTCCATTTTATGCCCCTCTCCACTTTATTTATAAATCATTTAATAATTATCCACTGCAATCTGCCCGGAGTTCGACAAGAGAGATAAGTTATGCTTATGATGCTATTTGATTCATATTTATTATCGTTGATATAATCCACAATGACAGCTAAAGCTAAAGAAATAAAGTGGGATGGCAGGATCTGGCTTGTTCCGGTAGGTTGCCGCTGCAAAAAAAATCTTTGAATAAGTGCATCACTTTCTGCTGCGTGTGCATTTTTTTCCAGAAATGTCCATCCCGCAAATATTCCAACAGATATAGCAAAGGGTTTGCTCTAAGTATAGAAAGTCCTGTTCCATTCAGGATTGGGTTTATACAGTAGAGGTGCTGCTGAGTATCTAGAAAGATCCATGGAAGTTTCATATAAAATATTTGCACTTCAGATTACCTGTTTGTTATGCTGTCCTAAAACTCATGACAATTTTTATTGTCTCATTATCTCAGCAAAGCTCTATTTATTTGAATAAAAACACAGTTAAAACAGTAATATTGTAAAATATTATTACAATTTAAAATAAATAAATTATCTATTTTATAGATAATTATAGGTCTTATTAGGTCTTATAGTACAGACAAAATAACACGTGATTTCCCAGAAGGCCATACCTGTTTAACTACAATTCATTAAATTCTAGTTCCTGTCATTCCAAATCAAAATCCAATTCAACTTTGAGTGGAGTGTTGTTGTTGTTTTTTGCAAAAAAACATATACTGTTAAATTATACACAATAAAGCACACATTAAGAAACTAAAAAGTTCCATTTTGAATTCAAGTTGACTTAAACTTTTACATATGCAGCTAGTAAGCCAAATGAAAATGCTAAGCCATTACTCTTACTCATAGCATGAAGAGCCTGTTCTGAGGTGGTTTTGGAGGGTTGTAATGGCATTATAGTTGCATACAGCCTGAATACCAACTAAGTCAAGCACCTGACCTTAGACCAGATCTCACAACTGTTTTGTGTGCCTTAGTGTTCATGCATTTGTGTGTGTGTGGTAGCGTGTGTTTACAGAGAATGTTTGACCTTTAAGCAAGTCAGGGGGGAATGAAAGCAATCTTGCAAGGTAAATTACCTGTCAAAACTGCAACTTTAACTTGTGGGAGAAAATGAAACAGCTGATCATTTCATCTAAAACATGCAGCTGTTCATTTGCATGTTTGCCAATGCGCGTGTCGTGCGTGTCTGACCTGTTTCTCATTCTCGTCCTCCAGTTGCAGGCGCTGTTGGATGCAGTTTCTGGCCTGTAGGAAGGCCTTCCTCTGGGCACGCTCAGTAAGGACTCGAACAAACACACCCGACAGATTCACGCCGACCAGCAACACTGCATTTGCTACCAGCTACAAACACAGAGAGAGAGAAAAATAACAGGGTTTGTGTGACCATCTCTGTTTTTTTCAGTCCATAGTGAAGGATTCTGACATTTAAACAACATTCACCAACTGAATACGAACTTTCAGTGATTAGGAGTGGCATACTGGTAAGTGTGTGTGTGTGTGTGTGTGTGTGTGTGTGTGTGTGTGTGTGTGTGTGTGTGTGTGTGTGTGTGAACGAGTGAAAAACAGGGGCAAAGAGCGAAACTAGCTTGAAGGAGAGATGGAAACAGATGCTGAGAACGGGGGCAGCGGGTTGTTTTTTTTTTAATCCATCCTGAGATGACAAACTCGAGCACGGAGATGGACACAAACACCTCTACACTAGATACCCTGAGAATCTCAATGGATTTGCTCCTGTGACTGAAAGAATAAGCAATTGCCTGGCTTTTGAGACTTCAAACGGGTGCCTATTAAGGGCTTTCTATTGTTCATTCATAGAGCAACAGAAAATTAGATTACCCAGAATCCATTCAACTGGTCTATGCATCCTTTTAACAGGCCCTTTGTAAATGAAAGTGAAGGCCATTTGCTGAATAGGACACAGCAATGGCATTATTACAAATCTTAACTAAGGTTATGAGGCTTATAAATTAAGTAACAAGTCTAATGATCAATGGTCTAGGAAAGCCTGTAATTATGATTTTTTTTTTATCTCACAATTCAAACTTCTTTCTCACAATTTTGAGTTTATATCTCACAGCTGAGACTTTTTTTTGCAATTTTAAGGAAAAAAGAAATTCTTTCACTTATTTTCTTCAGAATTCTGAATTTACATCTCACAATTTTTTACCCCCATGGAATAAAAAAGAAAAAGGTAATGGCGACTTTTAACTTCATAATTCTGACTTGTTTCTTGCAATTCTGAGTTTACCTCACAATTCAGATTTTTCTTTCTTTTTTTTGTATCTCGCAATCCTGCACTTATATGCTGAGTTTGTCTTATAATTCAGACTTTTTCCTTGCAATTCTGAGAAAAGGGAACTGAGAGATATAAAACTTGCAATTTTGACTTTTCTTCTCATATGTTTTTTTTCCTCAGAATTCTCAGAATTTTTTTTTTTTTTTTTTTTGCCAAAATTGCAAATTACATCTCACAATTCAGACTTTTAATCTCAGAATTGTTTGTTTATATCTCACAGTTCTGAGACTATGCCTCACATTTCTGTATTTATATCTTGCAATTATGCTTAGAATTGCAAAACTCAGAAATGCGCAACAACTAACCCAAAACAAAACAAAAATTCAGAATTGTGAGATAAAAAGTCACAATTACCTTTTTTATTTATATATTCATTTTTAATCCAGTGGTGGAAACAATCATCCACAGTGGCCAGCTTGGTTATTGGCTATTTATTGGTAATAATTGATCAACGCATTAAAGTCATGTGATTATCTTATACACAGCTGACCATCCTGTATTTTAATCCAGGATGTGCACAAAGGTAACACTCTAACATTTTGAGTGACAGGTTGTGAAAAAAAACCTCATTAACTCAGCATGTGAACGATGACACTTGTGTCTAGATGTGAAGTGTTCTTGACGTTCTTGACAAAGCAATAATAAAATACTGTATATACTTTGTGCTATGCAGTGCTGCTGTTTTAATGTGAAGTGGCACGCTGATATTTTTAGATCAGGTGTTTTTAATGAGTTTATGTCAATCCTTTTTGATTAAGGTCTTTGGAGCATTTTGATTGGATTTTAGGCACTCTATATGTCTTTTCGATGAAATCAAGGCTTAGTAGGTCACCAAATCCAGTCCCTGTTCTCCAAGGCTTGGTTTTTGATGAAAGAAGCTGCAATTCCTGTGTGAGTGTTTGTCACAAACATCATTTAGCATCCAGTAAAGATGTAGTGAGACATGTGAAACTGTCACGGCGTTCAGTAAATCAGAGGCAGAGAGGTTATGAGCTGAACTGAAATTTGTCATTTTGTCTGTCTGCCAGATTAAACAAAAGGTCAATGCATACAAATACTCTTCATTTTAATATCATGAGACTTGCTCTGTTTACAGTCTGACACCTTTCATTTTAACTTCTATTTAGATTTCCTCTGCTTAATGTCTCAGAGACCTAACTGATGTATGTACAGTATAACAATAATAGTAGTGATATTGAAAGTAGCCTATCATTTTCACTTCATTATGTTTCTCTAACCTAATCAAAACTCACTTTTGTTAGTGGAGCTATATTCCTTTGTGAACGGAATCTATTTCAGTAATGCTGTTTCTGTTTTGAATCAATTTGACCTCAGTTAAAACACAAAGCAAAACAGCTGGCAGAAGAGTATCTCTACAGTGTCAATAATTTCATCACTTACTCTCATGTCATTTTAAACCTGGATCACTTTAATTGTTTTGTGGAACACAAAAGAAGATATTTTGAAAAAATTTGATTTTTGGTCTATTGTACATTTTTGGTAACCATTGGCTTCCATTGTACAGACATTTTTCAAAATATATTGTATCTTTTGCAGAAGAAAAAAAAAGTCAGTGTTGATATGGATAAATGATGAAAAATGATCATTTTTGGGTGAACCGTCTTTTTAAGTATCAGCCTTATGTTTAATTCTGAGGTATTTTTTAAGCTATCAAAATGACCTAGTTGGAAACTAAAAAAAAAGAGGTTTTTCAGGTCTGTCTGAAAGGTCTGTATGAAAAGTATGAAAGTCAGACCCTAACAGCACATGAGGTTTACAACCCGAATTCCGGAAAAGTTGGGACGTTTTTTAAATTTTAATAAAATGAAAACTAAAGGAATTTCAAATCACATGAGACAATATTTTATTCACAATAGAACATAGATAACGTAGCAAATGTTTAAATTGAGAAATTTTACACTTTTATCCACTTAATTAGCTCATTTAAAATTTAATTAATCTAGTGATTAATTAAGTTAATTGATATCAGGTCTGTAACATGATTAGCTATAAAAGCTTTGTCTTAGAGAAGCAGAGTCTCTCAGAAGTAAAGATGGGCAGAGGCTCTCCAATCTGTGAAAGACTGCGTAAAAAAATTGTGGAAAACTTTAAAAACAATGTTCCTCAACGTCAAATTGCAAAGGCTTTGCAAATCTCATCATCTACAGTGCATAACATCATCAAAAGACTCAGAGAAACTGGAGAAATCTCTGTGCGTAAGGGACAAGGCCGGAGACCTTTATTGGATGCCCGTGGTCTTCGGGCTCTCAGACGACACTGCATCACTCATCGGCATGATTGTGTCAATGACATTACTAAATGGGCCCAGGAATACTTTCAGAAACCACTGTCGGTAAACACAATCCGCCGTGCCATCAGCAGATGCCAACTAAAGCTCTATCATGCAAAAAGGAAGCCATATGTGAACATGGTCCAGAAGCGCCGTCGTGTCCTGTGGGCCAAGGCTCATTTAAAATGGACTATTTCAAAGTGGAATAGTGTTTTATGGTCAGACGAGTCCAAATTTGACATTCTTGTTGGAAATCACGGACGCCGTGTCCTCCGGGCTAAAGAGGAGGGAGACCTTCCAGCATGTTATCAGCGTTCAGTTCAAAAGCCAGCATCTCTGATGGTATGGGGGTGCATAAGTGCATACGGTATGGGCAGCTTGCATGTTTTGGAAGGCTCTGTGAATGCTGAAAGGTATATAAAGGTTTTAGAGCAACATATGCTTCCCTCCAAACAACGTCTATTTCAGGGAAGGCCTTGTTTATTTCAGCAGGACAATGCAAAACCACATACTGCAGCTATAACAACAGCATGGCTTCGTCGTAGAAGAGTCCGGGTGCTAACCTGGCCTGCCTGCAGTCCAGATCTTTCACCTATAGAGAACATTTGGCGCATCATTAAACGAAAAATACGTCAAAGACGACCACGAACTCTTCAGCAGCTGGAAATCTATATAAGGCAAGAATGGGACCAAATTCCAACAGCAAAACTCCAGCAACTCATAGCCTCAATGCCCAGACGTCTTCAAACTGTTTTGAAAAGAAAAGGAGATGCTACACCATGGTAAACATGCCCCGTCCCAACTATTGTGAGACCTGTAGCAGAAATCAAAATTGAAATGAGCTCATTTTGTGCATAAAATTGTAAACTTTCTCAGTTTAAACATTTGCTATGTTATCTATGTTCTATTGTGAATAAAATATTGGCTCATGTGATTTGAAAGTCTTTTAGTTTTCATTTTATTAAAATTTAAAAAACGTCCCAACTTTTCCGGAATTCGGGTTGTACTATGTTAAAGGTAAAAGAACATTTAAAATGTTTAGAAGTTTTACAATGGATTTTTAATAATTTTGTGGTAAAGGTAAATCTCAATAACTACACTCATACATGCTGTTCCTGGCCAATTTTTGTCTGACTCAGTTGGCTGTATAGAACTGAACATTAGATCTGCAGCCCTGTGTTTATGGCCAAAGCTGTGCTGACATTTAGCACAAGAGCACTCTTGCACATGTGATTATGCTTAATTGTGTCACTATTAGCTGGCTGAAAAAAATATATAATTTAAAGGGATAAGGAGTATAGTCCCAGTCAGAGGAAAACTTATGAATGAAATTGAAACGAAAGCTCTATTTATTCTGAATATATATTTTTTGTATACATCTTCAGAAATCTCCAACTGGCCTATCATGCATATGAATAAATTATATATTTAAAAAAGAAGGGAATTAGAGTCCTTTGTTGTTGACAGAAAATAATACAGTATGCAGTCGTCTCATAGTAAAATTCTGACTGCTAAAGTTAATTAAATTCATTGATTAAATAATTTTATAGATTTTTTATGCTAATCTTGGCATAAAATCGACAGCTGTGCAAGCTGTTGAAATATCTAAATAATTTCAGTATTGATATTCTTCATTAAATCAATTAGATTTTTTTAATCAATGTTGGGAGGAATTTAAAACTCACAATGACGCTTATTTTTTAACATTATCAAATTGTTCCACTAACTGACTTTCTGTTTGATTTGTGTGGTTTATAATTTTTTATTTTAAAAAGTTCTGAGAGGTTTCTGGCTGTCTGCTTCTCTTGGAGCTGTCCATCCTCAGTGGTGCTGAAGTCAATCTGGCCTTTAGGCGCTCTACACGCAACCTGTGTGCACAGCCCTCATGCTCCACTAAGCGCACAAACCGCTAGTGCATCGCCCTATATGACACGCCAAATACAACAAATGCGAATTTTTCAGTGAAGGAATGTTCGATGACATAACTTACTGGTGTCCACACGCGAGGATTACGTGCCGTTACAGATGTCGCCGTCAAGATGAAATGCGACGCGGCCACCAATATGCCAAACAAAACCGCCAAGACTGTCCTGACCGGTAGCAGAGAGTAGGCAACGAAAATAACGAGCATCAGCTGCCAGACACCCTGCTCAGGTGTTGTGCTCGGTGCATCAGCCCCCTGCACACCCTGCGTGCCGTGACCCAGCACGAGAGGAAACGGGCAACAGAGCAACGCGAACGTGAAGCTGAAGAGCAGCGCGAGCCGCGCGATCTGCTGCAGCTGTGTGACCTGCAGATATTTGACGTTGGTGACGATGAAGAGCGAGGTGAAGATGACGCAGTGGACCGGGTGCGAGCCCTTGGACACGGTGAAGCGCGAGCCGGCGGACAGCAATTCCACGAGCGCCAACGCGGACGCGGCGAGGATGAGGATGGCCAGCGCTTTAAGCGTGGCGGTCTGCTCGAGCTTCAGGTTGTACTTCTGGAAGAGAGTCTCAAGATCCTTGCAGTCAAACTCGCGCTCGCACGCACCGGCCAGGCAGCGACTTTTCCTCCGCCGCGTGCGGACTCTGGGAAACGGAACTTCGTCCATAGCAGGGCCATTCATACAGCCAGAGCTGCTCTTCACAAGCATCGCATGTCCTGCACTTGTTGTCGCGGTCCTGGCAGCAAGAGACGGGCTCGCGCACACTGACCCCAGCGCGAGACTGTATCTAATCCGCAGCACGCGCCGCCACCATCCACAGGTTGGTGACTGTTGTAACGAGAGCAGACAGCACCCGCCTCCTCTTTTCTCTCCCTCGCTCTCTCTCCTCCCTCCTCAAGGCGGTCTCCAGGGAACAGACCACCCGTGGCGTTTGTTCGGCCCCAGAAAGAGGTTAACATCGACCACGCAGAGTCGGGACTCCCCTCTCCGCATCCCACAGCTGCATCTCAGCGCCGCGGCCGGATCACGCATGCGCAATGTCAGCGCGAGATTGAGAAACCAGGCACGTCTCCCAGTCCTCAAAAAAGATAAGACAAGACAGCAGCGCAGCTCTGACAGGGCCCGTCTTAAATAGACAAACGGAGAGCAGTAGGGCAGCCTCCGTGTATTGCGCTCGTGTTTATGAAACGAGCGAAAGATGTTTTTTCTTTCGTCTCGCTAAAACAGAAATAACCCAGGAGAGTCTACCCACCGCACGCCTATAAATAGCACACCGATCAGTGGCCTTTTAATTAAGCACTTTAATTCCAGCTCGAGCCTCGCTTGGAGTGCCGTTACCGATCCTGCGGCGGAGTGGGTTCTGCGGATTACAGATCGCGTTCATCTTTTACTCTTGCGAATCCGCGGCTAAATTGATTACTGCCGGGTGCCTAATTGGATTCTTACATTGGGACAATGAGGTTGAAGAGCTGTACCCGCTCCTCCATTCATGATGAGCTTCTGTTCACTTGGATGCTGTTAAATAGCCCGTCAAGAGCGCTCGAGTCCCGCTCGCACCTTAGAATAGAAACCGTCTGCAGACGCCGTTGGGGCCCCTGACAACTTTCAAAACACATAAACATATGCGTTATTGCTTTTAAGTTAGTCACACCAATAACCACATACAAACAATAACTGGTCACACCAAAAAAATAAAAAAAATAACTTATAAATAAATAATATTGTAAATCTTTTCTCTCATTCATTCTGACTATGTAGAGAATGAATAAGATATAGTATGGTGGTGGATGAGGAGCTACCCCCTGACTATGTAAAGTGCTTTGAGTGCCTAGAAAAGCGCTATATAAATGTAAGGAATTATTATTATTATTATAGTATATAGTATTTATATGTTATATATATAGTATTTATAAGTGTTTACATGCACAAACATGAATTGGTAATGCTTAATAACCCAACATCACATAAGGTCAGCTTAAACAGTGTTCAAGTGGTTCACAAAGATATGCGATTTCAAAATCTCAAGAACATGCTTACTTTTGTAATCTTAGTCTGATTTCCAAAAGACAAGTTAAATCACAAAATCATGCAAAAAAAGTCTGTGGTTCTGCTGTCTATTCAGTGCTCTTAAACATGTCCTGAAGCATCAGAGTCCCCTGAAGCAGACAAATAACCCTGAATCATCTTGTTTTAGTAGCTCAGGATCAGTAGGCATCAATAAAGACATCATTCAATCAAACCGTGACACCAAAGAGGAGGTTAGACATGTTAAAATACTGAATTGTGTGTAGACTCTGTGGAAAGGGAGCATGCTTGTATTATTCATGAGCACTTGATTAAACATGACTGCATTGTGCTGTGTTGAGTGTGATCTGTAACTTTATATCCATCTGGCTGCTCCTCGGATTTATTGCGAAGAAGCTGTTTATGCTCAGTAAATACATTTCAGATAAGCCGAGCTGGCACTCAACAGCACGGTAACTGTCAAAACTATCACAATACATAACCGTTAGCACCTCTGAGGGATCCATGAGTCTCATAAATGGGATAATTAAAGGCTGACATTAAATCAGGCTTTTGAGGGACTTGCAAGTGGAGTACACTTACAATTTATGATATTAGGCCTCCTTCATTGGCATTGACTTGCAGACCGACAGGGCAGTTAGAATTATTTTTGTCACTTCCTCAAAAACGCTTTTAGTTCATGTGTATTTTTGGAGCATCTTGCTGGTATGGCCTGCTTTTTGATCGCACAGCATGTAGCAGATGCCCTTGATGGCTGGTAGAGATGTCCCAGCACTTATCTTCATGAAAACTCTGTAAATATTATGAATTAAATCTAACCATACTGTGTCTTTTTGGCTTATAAGCAATCTATTTTATTTTAGATTATTTTGTCTATTTATCTTATTTATCTATTTTAGACTGCTTTCATTTACTGTTACAAAAACACATTCACTGTCTCTCACTTTTTTTTCACCTGACTACTTTTAAACTTGTTAATTCATAATCTATATATCGATATGTACTTGTGATTGATTTATGTTGGTTACAACATTGCACGTTTTACACTTGTGTCTTTGCTGTTTGCTAGAGGCGTTTGAATGACTGAAGTTTTATTGATCCTATATCCACATCTTACATAGATTCATCTGATGAAAAACATTTCCAACTAAATCTGAATAGTGCAATTAAGGTAAACCAACAGCGTGAAACTGCATTTTAATTTTCAAAGTACTCTCTAATGTACAATGAAATTAACATCAGACATGCATAGGAGAAATAGCCTTTAATAGCGGGGACAAAAGGTCAGGCACATGTGGCTCTTTCTTTTTTTTATCCATCTATTCACTCATCAATCCAGGTCTGTTGACATGCGGGAATAATCAGGAACATTGTCTCGAGGGGGGTCCAGAAACATGGTTTTACTTCTTTCAAAAACATAAAAAAATCTTAACAACTGCAAACATTTGTAGTTTTATATTTGTGCTTTTGTAGTGTAATGTTTTTTCAGGAGATCAAGTTTTCAAAAGAGTAGTCTTCAGTAGTTGATTTTTTTGATACATGATATAATTAATATGTTAAATGATTGAATATTCAGTTTCATTTAGCATTGTTTATCAAGTAATATGCTAATTTTGTTGCCATTTTAGCTAAAGTAAAATCGTAAAAGTTATGATATTGTTAACAAAATGCAAAATGACTAAAACAAAAAGCAACTGTAAATGTGAACACTGATCTCAGTGTGGCTGGACTGTATGCAGATTGCATTGTAACAATTAACCAGTTTTAGAAAGGTTACTTTGGAAATGTAATAGATACAAGTTACCCTGTTCAAAATGTAATAAGTAGGGCAACTATTTTAATTACTTTATTAAAGTAATGTTACTGATTACATTTGATTACTTTTCTAAATTTCTAATGAATTTTTTCAACTGTAAATCATTTTGAAACATTTGAAGCAGACAGGGTTAACCTTATAGAAGGACTCAACACTGATTACTGTCAGACTTTCAGAATCTTCAATCACGTAAATTAAGATTATAATAAATTCATTTTAAAGCAAAGCCACCACAAAATCAGACTTTAGCACCACTTTTTACTTTGAGATCATTGTGAGGTTAATACAGATTTAAAATCATAACAAGATATAGTTTAATAGCTATGATACTGTTTTTTAAATCATATCTTTGACAGACATCTAACATGGTATAAACCTCCCTTTTCTTTGTCCTGCACTCCTAAAGCTTGGTGTCTCATATATAAAGCAGTCAATGCAATTTGGGAAATAAAATCCATTTAATCGGGTTTGTATGTGAAAAAATTCACGTTACCCTTTGTAATTTTTTACATTTTTAACTGTAATCTAATTACACACTTTTTTCTCATTAACTGTAAATGATTACAGTTATATTTATTTTGTAATTAAATTACATAACTCCGTTGGATTTACCTCCAAGAGACAGTCCACAAATAGACCATATGATAGATGATTTTATATTAGACGACAATTACCCATGTTGCAGAACAGATGTTTCGGGGCCATGGTTTCCATGACCATATTAATTTTTCTCCATCACATTTGTCATACTTATTTTCCCTGACTAGAAAACGATGCTGCGCGTTCGCGAGACCTTTATCTGCAATTTTACAACACTTCGCCCTCTTTTACGAGAGAGTAAGACTCAGCTAATGCTCATATCACCATGCCAGTCTTAAAGCAGCAGGAGCTAAAAATGGACAGATAAGCAAGGGAGTGGGGAAAGAAGAAGAACGGATGCAAGAGAAAGGTCCCCTACTTCTACACCATCCTGTTTTCACAGATTAGCTTTTTATTGATCTACTTCTCACCTGCTCCCTCTCAATTTCTCCCGTGCACGCAGACATGCTCTCTTTAAAGGCAGTTTCCTACTAGTGGCAGCAGCCCTGCATTTTTAACACGCTCACGCACACATAGGCTAACACATTTTTCCTTTTCATCTGTGTGTATTCCTCTCTGGCACGGCCTTTGTGAGTAGAGAGACTCTAAGAATAGCAGTCAGTCAGATGAACACCTCAGAATGTCTGCTTCCAAAGGATTTCCGCTGCGCGTGTTTGTGTGTGCGTGCTTGTCTCTGGAGTAAGAGAGACAGCAGAAAAATGAGAACCGACAGCTTTACACGCACCAGTCTCCTTGCATTATATTTGGATAGTAAAAACACACATACATACGCACATGTACACTCAAACAAAGCAGATATGCACATGCAATGACAGCTTGCAGTTACTTAGTTGGTGGGCAGGGATTGTGTTTCCATAGTAACTGAAAAGGGGAGCTCCCCATGTCCCTCCTACATGCACAAGTGCTGTAAGTTCACCACAGACGCAAATGTGCACATATTTTCTTGCACTGGTGAGCTGTTTTTGTAAATAACCTAAAAAAAAAGACCAATAAATGATTTAAAGGACAAAACTGCAATTACCAAATTACATTTACAGTATGTGGGTATTGCGAAGTTGTGTATACACAAACCCTAAAGCGAACCAGTCGCAATTTTCCAAAATGTCAAAAAGTACTTTAAAAGCACCTTCATAAAAGGGTCAGGCGACCCAGAAACTTCCTGCTGGTTTCCTGTGACCAGGCACAGGTCACTTCCTGTTCTGAAGCTGGGTGAAAATGTCTGCTTTGGGGATGAGTCACACAGTGCTTGCCCTTTATAGAACATACGCACATCAATTCATAAACTCACAGCTTATGAGTTTACCTAGCGAAGATGTGAAAGCCTATTTTGTATGTTGATGTATAGTGTGTTGGATGTTTTCAGGAATTGCTAGGTGTTGAGTTTCGAGTGCTTGCTAGGGTATTTATAGCGAGTTTGTGGTTAGCAGGACATTGTTAGAGGTTTGGTAAGATGTTCTGGGTGGTTAGGGTTTCTGGGTGAATTCTAGGGCATTGCTAGGGTGTGGGTGCGATGAATGTCTACAATGTTGGGTATTATTAGGACATCACTAGGGTTTTACAACTGTGTTCTGGGTCATTGCTATGGCATTCATAGTGTGCTGGTGGTTGTTAAGGCATTGCTGGGGTATGGTAGTATTTTTGGGGGGATGTTAGGGCATTTCTACGGTGTTGGTTATTGTTAGGGCATCACTAGGGGTTTGCAAGTGTATTCTGGATAGTTGCTAGGGGTTTGGCAGTGTGGTGGTGGTTGCAAGGTGATTTTTAGGGTAGTATGTTTTGGCTGGTTGTTAGTGCATTTCGTCGATGTTGGTTATTAGGGCATTACTAGGGGTTTATAACTGTGTTCTGGGTGGTTGCTATGGCATTTAAAGGGTCTTGGTGGTTGTCAGGGCATTGCTAGGGGTATGGTAGTGTGTTTTCAATGGTTGCTAGGGTGTTTTAGTTTGTTTGTAGTTATTAGGGCATTCTATAATGCAATGCATTTTACAATGCATTTTTTCCCCTTCAAAAACCGCCAGAAACCTTGGAGTTATGATTGATGATCAGCTGACTTTCTCAGACCACATTGCTAAAACTGTCTGGTCCTGCAGATTTGCTTTATTCAACATCAAGAGGATCAGGCCCTTTCTTTCGGAATGACTAAATGTAAATGTAAATGTAAATCTATAGGTTTCACTTATGTGCTCTGGGTAGTCACTAGGCCATTGACCAGTGGTTCCTATTGCATTGCTAGAGGTTTGATAGGCTGTTTGGAGTGGTTGATACGGGCGTTTCTAGTGTGTCCATGTGGTTGCTAGGCCATTGATAGGTGGTTGCTATGCAGTTACCAGGGCATTTATAGGATGTTGCTGGTATAAGGGTATTGTCAATGTTTTTTGGTCGCCATGATTTTGCCAAGTAAGACATGTTCCTGGATCAACATCTTCTGATGATCCTGGATCAACATTATTGTCCAAAAATCCTTATCCCTAATCCTAACCCTACCCATGATTTATTCCTAAAATCAGTGGGAAGTGATAGCTGATTAACAAGGGTGTAGAAGCACCTAACCCTGATTTTAACATTAAAATGTTCCTGAAAAGTTATATCTCAATTCTGATTGGTTGATTGGAATGTTGTTCCAGGATCAACAAGGATGTTGATCCAGGAACATGTTGTACTTGTTGAAATCACACTCACCATTTTCTAGAGGGTCTTAAGGCCATTGATAGCTGATACCTAAGGTTTTTGGTGGTTGCTAGGGCATTGCTATGGGTTTGGCAATGTGTTTTGAAGTTTTGCTTACCGTTTCTAAGGTAGTGGAAGTTGTTAGAACATCTAGGGGTCTAGGGGTCGGTAGTGTGTTTGGGGTGGTTGCTAGGGTGCTTCCAGGATGTTTGTTGTTTTTAGGGCACTGTTGGGGGATTTGCTAGTGTAGCATCAAGTGGATGCTAGACCATTGATAGGTGGTTGCATTGGTAAGTAGTTCCTAGGGCTTCTGTGTGATTTTTAGGGCATTGCCAGGGTGTGGTTGGTTGTTAGGGGTGGTTGCTAGGGCATCTCTATAGTGTTGGTTGTTATTAGAGCATCACTAGGGCTGGTTTACAACGTCTGGTACAAATTCGTAGTGCAGATCAGTGCACACAAATACTGCCCACAATACATTAAGCGCTGGATGAGGATTCGATTAGAACTACATACACAAATATAAAGCATTACTAAAACTACAAACATGGCGGATATGAGAGACAGACAGGTAGAGAAAGGGGGTTGAGTGATAAATATTCAATATCTAATCTAATTTAAAAAATATTTATTTAATGTTATCTGTGTTATATTTCATCTGCAACAACATTGTGAACATTTATGAGGACTCATTTGGTCATTAACTTTATTAGGCTGATGTTGTTCATTACACAGAGAAAGACAAATCCATCTATAAATTAGCTTCTTCAGCGCTTATTTGCTGTGTGTGAGTACTTAGGAGCTGGTGGGTTTGTTCTACAGGGACATATATTACTGTGAGTGTTGATTTGTGTTATAATGTGTTTGCAGCCCCACAAGAGACATCAGCTAATCCTAGCTGTGAACATTAGAAACACGACCCATAATTTCGCACTTTAGCCACCTACAAGTCACAACTAAGGCAAACACTCCACCCACACAACAAGGACATTTATCACTCCACAGCTTTTCCAACGGGACGATGAATAGATTTAATCTTTGTATATTCACCATTTGCTAATTCCCTTGTTCTAAACTGAGTCACTGTATACTCACTATAATGATTTTTCTTTATTAGCATCCAGCTTGTACTCCACCTTCACTTTAAGTGAGTCTCAAAAGAGTACTTGGAGACAAATTGCCAGACATCAAACAGCAATTAAAAGTTTTTAAGTTCATCATTTTGTGTTGATGGGAAATGTGGGAAGTTTATTATTGCTCCATTGCATTTAGTTCAGATGTGGGATATTTCTACTTGAGAAAAATGACTTACAAGTATATAAAGAAACAAAATGTCTAGTCAGGTGTTATCAGCAGAGAGGATCATGTTCGTGTTTTACACACCTGTCTCTGTAAACACTGGCTAAAAAGGTTTATATTATCAAGAAATCTAGGAACTTTGAATGATTGATGCATTTTATTTGTTTAAAGGTTAATGATTATCAGCAACTATGTACATCTCCCTCTGTGCCGCTATCATGAAAATACATAATACAGAGAAACTGGATGGAACAAATATTTCAGCTTTATTTCAAGTAATGAAAACTATTTTTTAAGAGTCTTGGTTTTAGTTAACGATAACAACACTGAAGATTCCAAGTTTGCTAGTTTTTCAGTGGGGAAAAATAGCATTATTTGTGGATAATTTTGTCTAGTAAAGTTGCACTAGTTCAGATCAATGGGACCTACATCAATCAAATTAAAAAATAAATATAAACGTGCTAATTGATAGAAAACATGCTGATAACAAACCAGTGTGTTTATAATTAAGACAATACATTAAAATGCTATGATAAAAAAAAGAACAGTTTGCAGTTTCAACCAGCATATCAATCTGTTTTGAAAAGCTAAAAATAGATGTGAATGACAGTGAATGACACTGGAAGCCAGACACATTTTTTTCAGACACACAATTTCAGAAGCATTTAGTTGATCTGCTTTTGCTGTTGATTTTGACACATTTATTAGTGTGCCATGCTAACAGGCCTGAGGCTCTTCACTGACCTGTTCTCCATAACACTCAGCAGTAGCTAGCAGCATCGGTGGCACAGATAAAAGGCATAGTCTGGATAACCATCTGTATCTTTTAGTCCAGTAACTGAGCTATTTATAAACTTTCTACTAATATCTACTGGTAGCATTTTCTGTAATCTGACTGTATTAACATTCAAAAGGAATCTTATAATAGTGCTTAGTGTCTATTGCTTAATATAGGGAAGACAGGAAAATGTACACTTGAGTTTGCATATTTACTTTTGTATTCCACTGCACGTCAGGGAGTAAATTAATTCAGACAAGAGAACAAATGCTGGAAAAGCATTTTTTTCAAAAGGCACAAATAAAAACAGGAACAAAGAAAGAAAGAAAAAGAGGTGGATTGAAAATCTTATCCCTACAAATGGAAATTCATTTAATTCTAAGATCCTTTAGGTTTTCAATATACAGACAACTGAAAACCTGTCTGCAATAAGATTTGGGTTTAAAGACACCCTAATGGAATGGCAATCCTCAATCAAGAAGAAAATGTTGACTCCAGGTTTATCTTCAATAAGAGACCACAGCCGCACATCACTGAGATGATACTGAAAGGAGTAGCTGAGGTGAAGATCTGTGAAAGGACACTTTGTATAAACAATTTATTTTATGGATCTAACCTCACAAATAGCTTCACTGTACTGATGCTTGAAGTTACTCGTTGCACTGAGCAAATGTGTTGAAACTAACTAGACTATTTTTGTTTAATAAACAAACATATGAAGAAAATGTGAGCGGTGCTTCTGGTGAAGAACTTGCTGCCACAGTGTTGGAATTTTCCACTTTATGAAATAATATCTCCTGATATTCTGGATATAAGAGCTGGGGATTGGGGTGGTGGTGGGGATTGCTAGGAGTTTGTTGACAGGTGGTTGCTGTGCAATAAGTGCGTCGCTAGGATGTTAGTGGTTGTTAGTGTCACATATGCTTTGTGTAGATTCTTTGTGTTTAAGTGTGTCTGACATAAAGCGGCACTGCGTATATCAATAGGTGTATGACATCGAAGTATCGCAAGATGTCTCCTTATGCTTTCGAATCGCTCTCGTGGTAATTTAATGTCATAGACCAATTGGTATGTCAAGTCCTGCATCCTGTCACCATTTAAACTGCCCTTTCAATCATCTTGTCCCATATTCACATCCTTCACATTTCGTTTCATGTAATTTTCTACCATACTGGAGAGGACTGAAGAGGCAGGTTGATCTGCCAGTCGCATGTATTTCATCCTGAGAACTCTCCTCAAGTGTTTGCATACTGATGCTTTTAAAAGTTGACCAAACGTATTTTTATAAAAGTTCACAATGTTGTTGCAGATTAAATATAATGTGGATAACATTAAATACATATTTTTTCATCAGGTTAGATACTGATTATTTATCACTCAAACCCTTTCTCTCCCCGTTCATCGGAATCGCATATCCACTATATTTGTAGTCTTTTAATACTTTTTATTCGTGTTTGTAGCTCTAATCGAATCGCATCAAATCTGCCCTTAGAATTTCTACAGTAAATAGTAAACCATCCAGGTACTTTTGGAACACTCATTCAACTTACTACGATATGGGACATACTAATTCTAATTTAGAATACTATTTAGTATAGTACAGTATGCGAATTGGGACACAGCATAGGAGCTTGTTAGTGTGTTCTGGTGTATATATACAAACCCGATTCCAAAAAAGTTGGGACACTGTACAAATTGTGAATAAAGACAGAATGCAATGATGTGGAAGTTTCAAATTTCAATATTTTATTCAGAATACAATATAGATGACATATCAAGTGTTTAAACTGAGAAAATGTATAATTTTAAGGGAAAAATAAGTTGATTTTAAATTTCATGGCATCAACACATCTCAAAAAATTTGGGACAAGGCCATGTGAGGCATCCCCTCTTCTTTTTATAACAGTCTGCAAACGTCTGGGGAGTGAGGAGAAAAGTTGCTCAAGTTTAGAAATAGGAATTTTGTCCCATTCTTGTCTAATACAGGCTTCTAGTTGCTCAACTGTCTTAGGTCTTCTTTGTCACATCTTACTCTTTATGATGCGCCAAATGTTTTCTATGGGTTAAAGAGCTGGACTGCAGGCTGGCCATTTCAGTACCCGGATCCTTCTTCTACTCAGCCATGATGTTGTAATTGATGCAGTATGTGGTATGGCATTGTCATGTTGGAAAATGCAAGGTCTTCCCTGGAAGAGACGACATCTGGATGGAAGCATATATATGTTGTTCTAGAACTTGAATATACCTTTCAGCATTGATGGCGCCTTTCCAGATGTGTAAGCTGCCCATGCCACACGCACTCATGCAACCCCATACCATCAGAGATCCAGGCTCCTGAACTGAGCGCTAATAACAGCTTGGGTTGTCCTTGTCCTCTTTAGTCCGGATGATATGGTGTCCCAGTTTTCCAAAAAGAACAGTTTTCCACTTTGCCACAGTCCATTTTAATTGAGCCTTGGCCCAGAGACGCCTGTGCTTCTGGAACATGTTTAGATATGGCTTGTTTTTTGACCTATAGAGTTTTAGCCGGCAACGACGAATGGGACGGTGGATTGTGTTCACCAACAATGTTTTCTGGAAGTATTCCTGAGCCCATGTTGTGATTTCCATTACATTAGCATTCCTGTATGTGATGCAGTGCCGTTTAAGGGCCCGAAGATCACGGGGATCCAGTATGGTTTTCCAGCCTTGACCCTTACGCACAGAGATTGTTCCAGATTCTCTGAATCTTTGGATGATATTATGCACTGTAGATGATAACTTCTAACTCTTTGCAATTTTTCTCTGAGAAAGTCCTTTCTGATATTGCTGCATTATTTTTCGCTGCAGCATTGGGGGAATTGGTGATCCTCTGCCCATCTTGACTTCTGAGAGACACTGCCACTCTGAGAGGCTCTTTTTATACCCAATCATGCTACCAATTGACCTAATAAGTTGCAAATTGGTCCTCCAGCTGTTCCTTATATGTACATTTAACTTTTCTGGCCTCTTATTGCTACCTGTCCAAACTTTTTTGGAATGTGTAGCTCTCATGAAATCCAAAATGAGCCAATATTTGGCATGGCATTTCAATATATGTTATCTATATTCTATTGTAAATAAAAAATAAGTTTATGAGATTTGTAAATTATTCCATTCCTTTTTTACTCACAATCTGTACAGTGGCTAGTGTAACCCCTCATTTCTACTTTCCCTGCTCTAAGTGGGATTTAAATCTGTGTTTCTGGCATAGAAAATTAAAGAACCTAGCCCCAAGTGCACCTCATGAGATCAGGAGAGTGAGGTTTACCTGCACTGCTATTACTAGTTGGCTTCTGTTACACTCACCCACCTAAACCCCACTCCCATCTGGGTTACAGCACCAGTGTAACCCCTCCATTTCTGCTTGCCCCGCTCAGAGCAGAATTTGAACTGGGATTTCCAGCATGGTAAGGAGGCCGTGCTAACAAGGAAGCTAAAGACTACTGCCTCCAACGTCAGTCACTAGGGTACCTTTTGAGATCAGGGGAATGAGGTTTAACTGCACAGCCCTTACTAGCTGGCCTTTGTTACACTAGTGTCACTAGGATGTTGTTAGGCAACGTCCTTAGATATTTAAAGGGAGCGTTTTCAATTGAAGTGAAAACAATGGCATAAGTAAGCACCACTAATAAGTCCTTATATTTTCTTTTCCTCAGCAGTATTTACAGTGGCATTATCTGTGGTGCTGTGCTCCCTGCAGGGCTCTTGGGACTGATGAAGGGGTATTAGCATAATTAGCTAAATGTTAGCTGCTAGCCAGAATGATGGTCAATTTGGCCGACCAACAGCACCAGTCTCATCCAAGCCAAAGGAAGGATGAGATAATCTATGGAGTTGTTGGGGGAGGGGAAGAATGGGAAAAAAGGTTTGCATATGGAAGAGCTATGAAGGGACTGCTGGAAAAGACACTAAAAACAGATAGAAAGTGAGCGAGCAAGGAGTACAGTGATAAGGAGTGAGTGATTAGAGCGATTACATGAAGTCAGAGATAGAGAGAGAGATTAAGACAGTCAACTAGGGAGAGGCCCTTTGTACTCCAAATAACTGGAATAAGTCTGGGGTCTGGAATGTCAGAATAAAGTGTGGACATGGAATGCCTATGTTTGTACAGAGCTTGAGGGTTGTATGTGTATGTGTGTGTGTGTGTGTGTGTGTGTGTGTGTGTGTGTGTGTTTTTCAGCTTGGGTTTTGGTTCAAAATCCCACAGGGATGCAGTAATCCGCGCATGGCTCCGAGATTTGAGTCTCTAAGCAAAGCTTTTTTCTCTATTTATAAATCTCTTAATCTGTACAAAGGGCCCTGTGAGACACACACAAACCGGAGCAGATATGTGTGTAATTCTGTGTATGTGTAATACAATTTTGTGAATAGAGCAGCGTGTTAGCTCTACACACACACGCAGGGCATTTGTGGTACACGCCACCTGGAATCATTATGAAATCAGGGTCATTTGTTTCACAGGTCCTGCTAAAAACAGGGATCAATTATTTTGTGTGTGAGCTTCCACTTGATTAAGCTGATACATAAAAGCAGAATCATGGTGACATAAAGCATTAAAGAGAGGAGCAATCTGAAGCCATAATTTGTAAAATTACTGAACTATCTGAGATGCAGGTAAAAAACATTACATGTTTCCTCTACTGTGATGTCTATCTGAGTGAAACGGCATCTGAAATGAGAGGGCGGGAATACAAGTTTGCAGTTAGTTCTCACCACTAAATTCACGTGACACCCTAGCATGAAGATTGCTATTTATTTACTGAGGAAGACAACAACGAAGCCGATCAATGGCACAAAACATACCTAACAGCATCCACGTGAGAGAGAGAGACTGCCTGAATGACTGAGAGCGTCTTCCATCAAGTCATATTAAGTCATATTCATAAAAAAAAACAGTTTGCGATGTCCTAAGAGTAATGTTGAGGAAATACCCTAATATAGTGTACCCTCCCCACCATGACTTGCGTCAGCACTGGTGAATGCATTGATTTCTATAAAGTGAAGCATTAGCTTCAGCTTTTCCCTCTATGGCCTATGTTTTTTGTTTGGTGCTTCATACATTTAGATATGCTGTTATTTGTAAATGCTACGTCTTATTTAAGCTTTTAATATACTGTTTTATCCTGATTAAAGCTTTAATACAGTATGGCAACTGCAGGCGCTATGTTTAACGCTTCTCATAGCTATGTGAAAATAAGTGTATAATTGTAATAGTTCATTATTGGAGCTGAGCTGAATGAGAGAGAGAAAGAGAGAGAGAGAGAGATGCAGAGCAACGGAAAGAACAGTATTAAGAACTCCTGCTTTAGAACATTGATTTTGAAACTTGTGAATCCATTAGAATAGTTAGAAGACAGAATCATGATTCATATATGAATAGATTTTTTTTAACTTGTTGTAGTCATTACACTGCCAGAATTTTAAAAGACGATATCTTGATATAAGACGATATAAGTTTGCATTGAACTTTCAGTTTCGTAATTTTACAGATATTGTTTATGCTAAAACGGCAACATTACACACTAATGTTAAAAATGTGAAATCGCCATCAACCACTCCTTTAAAATTTTGACAGCATCTGTTACAGTATATTGACATTTCTTTTGAAGTCTGTTTGACCAAGGTTATATTGTGTTATATCAAGTTACACTGTGTGATCTAAAGCCAAAATTATGGTATAAAAAATATATAGATATAATTATGAGAAAAACATCCAAGAAATAAAGACATAATTATGAAAAAAAATTTTATACAGATATGCAGTCACAATTGCAAGAAAAAAAAGGGGGGAAAAAAAGAAAAAAAATCACAGTTACCAGAAATAGTTGCAATTGCAAGAAATACATTTATGGTTACAAGAAATATATTCATAATTATGAGAAATAAAGTTACAATTGACTCATTTCAATTGAGTCAACTCAACCAGAGGTCTCCTGCTTACATTTTTTTTTTCTGAAGAAAGATAAACTGTGTAGTGATGAAAGCCAAAATATTAAACGTCATGGATGAATATTTACTTTTGATATTTAATATTGTTATTATTAAAAATGAAGAAGGCCTTAAAAATGAAGATGCCAAAAGGGAAGTTTGTTCAGACTGAATATCTTATATAAGATATCTTAATATTTTTTGAGTTACAGGCCTGCAAACATTGGAGAAAAAAATTGAAAAGTGCTCTTTCTCCATTTTTGATTGGTCACTATTGGCACATAATGTAAAAAAGATTGCTGAAGTCAACAGATTTTGCAAACAGACCTCCCAATCTCTGTGTAAATATAACATAAGGATGCTGCCATCTTTTTGAAGTAATTTTTAACCCCCAGTAATTTGTCTTTTTGACCCCCCTCTACAAAACAGTGGATTATTTATCCATGACATTTAATATTTTGCCTATCATCACTATACATGTTTATCTTTATCCAGAAAAATCTGACATTTGAGGCAGGGGCCTCTGGTTGAGTTGACATGGTATGACCCACTTGTAAGATACAGTCACAGTTATAAAAAAAGTATTCATGCAATATTGTTGCGAGAGATAGTCATATTGCGACATATAAAATCACATTATGAGATTTAAAGTCCCACTTACATATAAAGATATAAAGTTGCAATTAGGAGAAACAAATTCATGTTATTGAGAAATATATTTACAATGACAAGAAATAAAGTCAGTTATAAGAGGGATATAAATTCGCAATTATAGAGCATAGTCATTATTGCAATCATAGCTACTTGCTCTGGTATTTTCCACACGTGACATGCATTTTCTTGCAAATCAGTTATGTAAAGAACATAAATGTAAATTTAAATGTAATCGTGGGTGACGCTTTGGCCATGGCTCATTGGAAGTGTTGCCAGTGGGCTGGGTTTCTCTGTCAGTTTGCTAAACCTGAACGAGCTGTTGCATTTTTTTCTCCCCCAGACTAAGATGAGGACACATTTTGATCATTCTAGGCTAAAAATATCATTCCCCCCCCAACCCTTTGCACATATTAGCTTATGCTATCTGCTCAATATGGATTTGACTGTCTGCCTGAACAGATCAAGCCAATCCCATTCACACTGAATGCTCATTCTATCGAATTAGGGCTCCTCTTGTATATTAAACATCAAAAAAATTAGAGAGAGACTAACTGGTGAAGTTTAGAACCAGAAATTATCTGATATGTGACAAATTCCACAAAAAGTATATTAAAAGCATTTCTGAAGTTTGTGCTCTTCAGTGAGTTTGACAGTGTGCAAACACAAGAAATGCTATGATTGGCTATGTTTGTGATTTGATTGATTAATTGATTTTGACTTTCAATGTGAATAGACAAACTTCTTTCACATTGTGTCCGATTAGGTTTTGATTTCTCCCATTAAAACTGTAGTTCTATGTTTGATGTCTTCATCCTACTCTCTTTGGTACCTTAATATTCAAAATCAGTATGAAATATAGAATATTGGCAATATATTGTGCTACTTTGGTTTTACTGTGTCTATATTTGTTCAATAATTAAATTTTTTACAGGTTTGATATTTTGTTGAATTACTATTATTTTTACAACTATCCCCCCACTTCTTAATACATTTAGCACTTTTATCTTTGACACTGAAAAAAGAGCCTTAGTAAAGCAATCAATCAAGATGGCATCACTGAAAAAGGATAACTGAGAAATCTGTTCGATTTCCAGGCTGACAAAAAGCTGCATTTTTCACCAACCCCAAGCTGAGAACCATAGTTAAGTGTTGAGACTCCCTCCTGCTAGTACAGAAGCCACATGTACCAGACTGCCCTTGGTGAAAGCAAGAAAAAACTCTCAATTTCAGTTCAACAGTCAGTGATAATAATTTTAAAATTTCCAAATCTATTCCATTTATGCCCGTTCATTTACTTTCTACACAGCAAATATTGATGGAGTTGACACACTAACCACCCCCTCATAGGACAACTTAAAGTTTGCCACACTGTAGCCAATGATTGCAGTGGTGAGGACTAGAAGCTTCAGTAAGACAATTTCCGTACCTTTGGTTGCACTACGTCATTCATGTGCCCTTCCAGTGTACTATGATGGATCCATGTAGGTCTGCAATTGAAGTTTATGCATATAACATGGTTCTCCTTGATTGTGCCACAATCAATCCAGAACTAATTCCTCTCCGGAAGAAACTTCTAAAAATACTGCAAAGAACAAGAGCCTGAAGGGGATGCTGTCAAAGGTGATGGCATTCGTAAGTGGAATCTCATGATCCTTTATGTCCTACTTGGCATTAAAATGATATGGCCCAAATCCCAAGTTCTCTTTTGTTGCTACTATTACAAAAGCTACTATTACAAAATCCCTACTTGGTGGTATAATATTTAAAAACAAAAAATGGGTTCAGCTACCAAACATTCTCTGACAAAATGGAAATATTAAGACGGTCCAACAATTTCTTCAAAAATATCTGCATGTCAAAGTGGATCATACTTTACCTCCTAAAGCGCCAGGGGGAAAACAGTTTTCTGAATGTGTGGAAACTGTTCTTGCTCACTGTACTCTTCTCATCCAAATTGGGTCCCCAATCACATTCCCTCAGATCAGGGTACACACTTTATTTCCAATTCCAATTGGAAGGAATCTTAATCTAATGGACACTGACTGGTCATTCCTTTCATGTCATTCTGGTTATTAAATAGAAAGTGAAAATAAATAAATAAATACGACAAGGAGGGTATTCATCACCATTTTACCAACCAACAGTTTAAATTTGTGAGAACCATGAAAAAAAACCTTGAGGGCAGGTTATAGGAAGGGATCAGTATTTGGCTGGTTTGCTGGTTTTACTGTGTCGGCACCATGGAGAATGTTATACTTTTGCATTTCCAATGACAATTCCAATGCTTCCCTCTCAACTTTACTCACAGACAATAAGTTCTTGACCATTGTTTGAACCAGCCACTTGAGCCATGAATCAAATGTGACTAATCACATGAAATTGTTTCTGGATGAATGCTAACAGATATCTCTCTCCAAGCTTCCTAGACCTCCTTAGATAAGGGTAACCTCAAGAGCACTGGGATGATGGTGACAGCCTTGATGCCTAAGGAAACAGTTGTCCAAGACAGATGTTAAAGATACCCATGAGAACATCAGTCATATTGGCCTCACATTTCTTTAGCTAAACCTGAAAGCTAAGCTACTACTGAGTAGGGACCTCTGCAATTAGCCAAAGCCTCTAGATTGTTGAAACATTACTGAGATTGCAAGTAGAATTTAAGGCCCCTTGTTTTAAAATGCATAACTTTTGCTATGGTTACGATTATTATTAACACTACATGGGTACAACCTGCACTGGGGCCCCGCATACCTTAGCTACGGCCCTGCTGCAAATCCATATTGTGACGTATGTCAGAGTGAAACAGATTATCAGAAAACAACAAGAAAAGTAGAACGGGACTTTTTTATCCATCGGGTATTGAATGGAGTGTTAAAAGTGAGCATTGCATATCGGAATTGAGGCAGCTCTGAATCCATCTTGTTTTACTATAGAAATGGGGAAAGTCGTGGCCTAATGGTTAGGAGTTTGACTCCTAAGGTTGTGGGCATTACCATGACTGAGGTGCCCTTGAGCAAGGAACCGAACCCCCAACTGCTCCCCGGGACCCGCAGCATAAATGGCTGCCCACTGCTCTGGGTGTGTGTTCAGAGTGTGTGTGTATGCACTTTGGATGGGTTAAACGTAAAGCACGAATTCTGAGTATGGGTCACCGTACTTGGCTGTATGTCACATCACTTTTTTTTTCACTTTCAGAATACATCAGCAGAGAAGTGGGTCATATCACAAGAATAGTAAGTCATGATATTTCTATAAATGTAATATATATATGCAAAGAAATATAAATATAAATGCATGGATGAATCAGTCTCAACCAGATCATTTACGTATATAAAAATAAACGGGGTTCATTTTAATTTAATCCCACCTTTAAAATCATGTTCTAGAGACTGCACTCACACGCAACAATTTCTAGTCAATTAAATATTTTATAGCAGATAACAGTAATACTATTATTATTCACAGTAGAAATGTCAGTTGTCTCAATTTTAATGTCTTTTAAATAATTACTTTCCAGGCTTAAAAATGACCATGTTTAAATTTCCTGAAAAGTCCAGTTGCTTGAACTGTGTAAATTTTCTAAGAAGATATCTAGGAATGAATCCAAACAAAATCAACAAAAATAAATAAACTATAATAAGAAAGTACTGTATTTTCGTATTATAGTTTATTTATTTTTGTAGATTTTGTTGTAGTATACTATATATAATTACAAATGATCAAAAAAAGGAGGTGGGGGTCCTTATCACACCATAAGTATCTCCCACTAGTGTCCTCCTCCTCTCCATCCCTATTCTCCTGGATCGCTCCATCCCTTGTCCTTGAACAAGCCCAGACTGGGAAGAAGCTCATATTGGTGTGAAATCGACATGTAATGGGGCCATGCATGTATGTTTGTGTAGGACTGATGTTGTGTGTCTCAGAGGATTTTAGAGGCTAAGCGTATGTCAGGGGAGATATTTATTGTGCATGTGTGCGTACGTCGTTAAGCTCACATTGGTGTGAAATTGTGGTTTAATGGACAGGAAATGGTGTGTGTTATTTTTGGAGCAGACCTCTCTCATCGCCTAAGAAACTAATGAGCCACAGTCTCTCCAGGAGACCAAATGCACATGCACCCACCAACAGCATTCGGTTACTCAAAATGACACACTCATTGATCATTTACAAACTAGTGAAGGGAAGTTCGGATCATTTTAACGACTTGGACCTTTGAGTCTCGTTCAGCAAAATGAATGAATCTTTTTACGAGTCATTTCGTTCATTTTTATCAAAATAGAATTAAAATGTTACGTGTTACTTCCCTAACATGTCTACCAATACTTATGCAAATGTTGATAACACTACAAACAATACAAAACTATAATGCCATAAGAAACAGAAAAGATTAGTTCATTCTTTACCTGGGTCTTCAGTCTATGATTAGCTCACCTCATCTCTTATCTGCCAAGTCTTCGGGTTTGAGTCGTTCTTTTATCACATGACAGCACCATTAGCTTTAACAATAGACTGTAGGCTACCAAAGGCTTTAACCTATCATTCTTTCTTTTGTCATGTGACGTGAAAGCATTGGATAGAGAAATTAATTTACAAGCTTCCTTACAAACAGTTGCATAGTTATTATTATTATCATTATAATTATTATTTACTCTTACAGTTACTGCATTTCTGGTCTCAAATTGTAGCTTTTTACTTCTTAGAGTTTTATAAATGTGTGAATTTCTGTCATGATGGTTATTTTCCATTCACTGAATTTTGTAAAAAAGGTAATAAAGAGTTGCTTATCATTATTATTAAGTCTATTTCCTACTCAGACTGCATAGGTTAAAGCTTATGGGTCTGTCACGTGATGAATGAATGACTCGAAAAACCCGAAGACTCAAGAGATGAACTAATCAATTCTCTTTCCGGCTCAAACTGCATTGACTAAAGCCTTGTCCAAATACCCACACTTGCAGTCTTTGCCATTGACTACTTCTAAGACGTATTTCCTGTATTTGGACCAAGTGTTCAAGTGAGGATGAAGACCACAAGTGTGTGTCAAACTTTTCATTACCTGATGGGACACACAGCTAGTATTGTAAAAATTCAAGTGTTTACATAGCTTTATTTTATTTTAATTTTAAATACTTTGCATTTCAAAATCAACTTCTAAATGTCTGTTCAGTAGTCCCTATAACATGACAATTTTATGTCAGTTGACAATAATTTGTCAGTTGACAAGTCCAAATGTTGTACAAAATAAATATAGGATTACTAATCTATGCCACAAAATAAATGTTGCACTTTGTTTTAATGCCAAATTAAATGTAATATCTAATTATTAATATTTAACTTACATTGGAAAGGTTTCCGTGATCTTGGCAAAAAGTGTTGCAATTTATTTTCACTTTTTTAAAGGGTCAAAAATTAAAGGGCATTAAATTTCTTATACGCAAATGTGAATTATTTTTGCACATTTTTAAGTCAAATAAGTCAAGCGATTGTCTCTTATTCCACAGTCCTGTGTTAACATGCAAAGATTTAAGAACATGCCAAGAAAATGTCGCTTTTCTGCTGCTTGGTTGTACAAGTCATGACAGTGAAAGAGAAAGAGAAAGGGAGAGAGAGATTTACAGCTGGACCGTGGAATCTGGCATCGTACTAGACAGAATCAAGGTGACCTAATGCCACAGGGGTGCATGCACTCAAACAAACACACAGAGTCACTCAAACTCGTCTACTGACTTTGACCAAAAAAAACATACATATGCCAACGACTGGCTAAAAAGGCACTATTTTACCAGTAATCTCTGACAAATTTTGCAGTCAACCTTCATATCAATCAAAACACAAACTAGGGCTGTGTGAAACAAAATAAAATAGCAATATGGTTTAGCACGATTTTCAAATGGCAAAATCTGCAAAGTTAATACATATGTGTATTTGTAGACTGAAATAAGGAACTTTGTTCATTTACAAACAAGCAGCTCATGATCCAGTGTTTTCAGTGACTGTTTTCAGAGCGCCTCAGCTTGTAGTAAATGCTGCTCTAAACAAACTCGTCTCGACATGTGCGGAGTTTGGGACGTTTATTATGTGCATTTGGGAACACAACATGCACCAATCATCTTTCCATAACCGCAATGAGAAACACTTATCAACAAACAAGACATTGTAAGGGTTCCTTGTGGGGGTTTTTTCGCCTTAATAAAGGTTAGTATCCTATTTTCCTATTGTACTGTAAAATAAAGTTATTATTTTTCATAAATACTGTTTAAGTGAAAGATTTCAGTAGTTTTTGATATTATATTATTATATTATATTTTGAATGATATTATATATATATATATATATATATATATATATATATATATGTATTATACTCATAATAAAATATTAATATTATCATCATATTAAAAGTCATCATCATATAAGTACAGAAAACCTGGAGATATATATTGTATTTTTATATAGCTTTTATTTGCAATTTGATCTAACACCAACCATAAAATTGAAAGGAAAACCAGCCATAAATCCTGTTCATGTACTCTCATGTGTTCATAAATATTCCCTTTGGACACTGTATTTTATGGTCTGACTCCATATCCACTGTGTCTGTCTGTGATCAATTTGACACAGCTCATTCAAAATCATTATATTGCATTTATGTCTAGTCCTAAATTCAGGGTTCCCACAACATTTGACCAATCAATATCAATGATTTTTCCAGCCAGTTATTTTAAGCTGATTGAATATTCCATATACATGGAAGTAATGATTTGTAAATTCCCAGGGTTTCCATGACTGTGGAAACATCATAGATTATCTTAGAAGTTACCCATGAATCAGCTGGAAAAAATCTACTAAGGCTGATGATACACTGGGCAACTTTTTGGGCAATGTTGCCATCATTGGGCATCCAGGTGAGACACAGAGCCCACGACCGATCTAAAATATCCAGATAAAAATCTGTTACCCATTCTCAATGGGAAAGTGCCCAAGCAACAAAGTTGCCCGGCAAAATTGCTCAGAAAGTTGCCTGTGTATTATTAGCCTAAGACCCACTCCCAAAAACACAACTTGCACAGAATGCTGCTACATAGACCAAGCAAACAATCAAAGACACTATTTAAAATTGAATTTCAGCCAAGTTTTGCAGTAAATCTTCACAGCACACAGACCATATGAAAACCAATCACATGAAGGCATGAACCAATCCCATGTGCTCTCAGTTAAAGTGCTCTATGCAGTGGGCATGAACGAATGGGTCATGCCTTCTTTCTCCTTAAATGACCTCGCTCTCGTGGCGTTCCAGGGCGGGAGGCAATGTGACACCACAAGGACCCTCAAAGTGATATCTGTTGGTGAGAAACACATCTCAAGTCAACCACACGCAGGTGTTCAATCTGTTTTGTGAAATCTACTGTTCAGTGTTTGCTTTTCAATGTGACAGCAAAACACGTCACTTAAGAGTCAGAGTGCGTGTGGAGGCTTGTGTGCAATAGAGCAGTTATGCATTATCCCGTTGAATGAGGCTGACTGAGAGGCATCTCTGTGACTCATGTAAAGTGATAGTTTGTGTATTTGTATGTCTTACTTAAAGCGCATAGTAGCAGGTGTGCACTCCATGTTGAATTCAGCTACAGGCACTCCTCTACCTGCCACCTGAGGAGCAAACATGGCTGCTGGGTAAACTAAGGAGGAGGTGCCCACCTAGAGACATGAAACAGTCAGAGCTGACAAATTCTTTATGTAAAGCTGTCAACACAAACGCATCTGTATGAGGGATTAACAATATAGTTTTATAAATATTTTAGGCAGACATTTATGCTCCGTTCCAAAACAGGCAGCTATCTTCCGTTGGTCTTAGTACACAATGTAACTACATAAGTTTCAAGTTTTAAATAGGAAAACTATAGAAACTCTTTGGTCATTTTTGAACAAGATGCTAATGGCCTAATCAGATTCAATGAACTATGCTAAGCTAAGCTAAAAGTGCTAGCACCAGATCCGATTGGCTGAATTGATCAGATTGGCTGAATTGATTTGAAAACAGTAGAACTCTTTTTTTTAACTCTAGGGGAGTTGGAAAATGAGCCTATAATTAAAAAAAAAAATTAATAGAGTTTCGTGCATTAATTTGTTATCACTCACAATTAAGCAGAGATCACATTTTTCCAGTTCCTGCTCCACAGCGGTGAGAATATCTGAATCCAGAGTCTCTCCGAACCAAACCACATGAGGCCTCAGCAACCCATTACAGCCACTCCTGTCACACCTATAAACACAAAGTATACTAACATCTTTGAATATGAAACATTAGACACGTGGATATATGATGCCCGCTGTTGAAGAAAAAGAGTTACTTTTTCACAAGTCATTTCTCTTCTGTTCCCTTCTGATCTTTACATATATATATTTTTTTATAAATTGCCCCAAGTCCAGCTATAATCGTTGTTGGAGTTATTCAAATTTAAATTGACTGTTTTGTATTGCAATGTATTTAAAATTGTAATTTATTCTTGTGATGCAAAGCAGAATTTTCAGCAGCCATTACTCCAAAAAGAGTTGTGCTGCTTAACATTTTTGTGGAAACTGTGAAACATCTTTTAGGGTTCTTTGATGAATCAAACAAGAAAGTTTAAAAGAACAGCATTAATTGGAAACAGATTTTTTTTCATAACAATGTGATTGTGTCACTGTCACTTCTGATCAATTTAATTTGTCCTCGCTGAATAGAAGCTTTTATTTATTTCAAAACCCCAAACAGTGTAATGTTTAGTTCCCAGTTCCTTGCAAACTGTTAAAAATTCTAAAGTTGAAAAATGTGATCCTGCACTGAACTATGCAGAACATTTAGCAGTTTTGCACACAACTGCGTTTATTAAATATTTTGGCAAATATAATAATGGAACGGCACCTGGTAAAATAGCTGTATTTAACAAAGCACCACATTTTCTGATTAATCAGCACAGTCTACTGATCTGCATTTAATAAAGCCCACAATCACAAACCTGGGCAGGTGCTCCACTGGTATTCTGGCATCCTTGGCACTGGGGTCAGGCTCTCTGAGAATTGAAAAAAGAAAGAGAAAAGCAAATAAAGAGAGTGCAGTCTCTTGTGGTTTAAATATTTGATGAAATAATGGTGATGTGTTTGGATGAGCTTTTACCCTTTCCCTTCAAGAGCAGGACAGATTGGACTCTTGTGGTTGGCTTTGACTTCTCCACAGCTCATGCAGCGGGTTTTAAATAGACTACCTAGAGAGAGATTGAGAGAGAGAGAGAAAGAGAGATCAGCTGAGGGGAATAACCTCAATTTGAAGGAATGATTTCATGGAAGGATGATAGATGCTCTATCATTTTCATTTTTGTTAATCAGACATTAACCAATAATAAATGTACAATAATGGCATCATGCTCCAGTCCTGGTTTAGCTGTTGTCTCACCGTGGATTTCATAGACATGTTTGGAACCAGCTCTATGGTGCAGCTCATCGATGTTCTGAGTGATGATCACAACACAGCGCCCCTGTTTGCTCAGACGGGACTCACACTCTGCTATAGCCAGGTGTGCTGAGTTTGGCATCTTACTACGCATAACCTGCAATATTAAATACAATTAATTGAAATATGAATTTATTTTTGTGTAATGATTTTTATTAATTGTTTGATTGCAACCCCAGTGTTTAAATATATAATGACATGTGATGCTAAAAGTCACTAGTAAAATTTGAAAAAGGTAACAATAATCATCTCTCTGTCGTAGTTTATAATTATAATATAGCAACGGTTTTGGGGGGGGTATTTGTGCCTACAACAAAAATGTTGGTAATGTGAAAACATTAATAATAGCCTTTTTTTTATGCAATCATCCATCTCATAACCGATCTACTGTCCTATTGTAAAGTAACTCCACCCCCTTGTGGATGCTGTGTGAATTTCAGTCCCAGAAATAAATACTGACATTCCAGAAATAAAAACATGCATACAGAAAAAAAGTAATTGTCTCATTTGAAAATTAACATCAAATTCCAGGTATTTATATTTTACAACATCAAATTCATGAATATTACAGTGAAGTGATCACTTAAAAGAACCAAACTGCATTATGACATTGGTAACCATTTAGTCAGTAATGTGTAACCCACCTCGCGCCTGTAATGGTAAAATTCCCAAACTAAAGAAGGATCTCGAGAGAAAGCTTCAGGTGTTGCCAAATCCTAAAAGACAAAGAGATGAAAAGAGAGAAATGCATGATCTTACAAAGATTCATTAAAATGAATCCACCCCCAATCCAACAGTCACACAACTCCACAAAATATTATATTATTATAGTTCATTTTTTCTTATGTATATGTGGTGTGAAATTAAGAACATTTATAAAAACGGCAATGTTCTGTTGTAAACTAATTGTTATATTTACATTTGATTCAACTTTAAAAGGTTGATTAAAATGTTAATTTTATTATTTATATGACATCCTTTTTGACATTAAAATGTAATTACAAAGATTATTATAATCTAACTCCAAAAATAAATAAATATATATATATATATATATATATATATATATATATATATATATATATATATATATATATAATTATTATTATTACTGTTAATAATAATAATAATACAGATGTTGAAAGTTTACAGTCATTATTTACAATGCAAAATGTAAACAACGTTTTACAGGCACATTTGTATATAGTTCTGAATCATAAATGAAAGGCATGCAGTATAATTTACAACAGGTACCTACTGTCCCTCACAGATTCAGTGAGGTGTTTGACATAGCAAAGAAAAACTAAAACTTACCTCTTCATTTCCAAGTGTATTTAGGCTTCTTTATGTTGTCAATTAGAGCGTGATATGGCCTTATAGTCACTCTGCTTACGCTTATGCTCTGCCAAGTACTATATAAGTCAGGGGTTTTCAAACTGGGTATGTGGACCCCAGAGGGCCGCAGGGGGATGGTAAGGGGTCCGTGAACAATTTGACGTGTTTTTTTAGAGCTGTCAAAGTTAAAATTAAGATATTAATTAAATATGTGTAATGTAAATTCACATTCACTAAATTTTATACTATTTTATTATGGTTTTAAAAGATTAAAGAAATCTAAAAGACATTGATTTCAGTCAATTTAGATTCTTTATTTTTCTAATATATTCTGCTAAATATTTCTCTAAAATAAAAATAATAATTGTTAAAATCGCATACATTGTCAACACATACATTATCTTATTTCAATAAGATAATATTTGATCAATGTCAAGTCAAGTCTGCTTTATTGTCAATTCTTCCACATGTACAGTACATACATACAGAGAATCGAAACTGCGTTACTGTAGAGCCAAAAAATCTAGATCAAATATAAAATATAAGATACAACTATACAATAAGGGAATGTAAATAAGACATATAATAGAATTAAAAATAAAGTTAAATAAAGCAGCGCAAGGCACATGGCAGATAGAGTGCAAATCTGATTAAATTGACAAAGGGCTCAAGAGCAGTTATTTTATTTAACTGATGAGGTAGTAGAATGACGTCAGTTCCATGCTGAATGAGGTAGTGAGCAGACCAATTCTGCACAAAGTGACTGTGTTTTAGTATACTGACAATGTAAAAGTCAATTATTTAATTTTGGAAAATAATATTACATTTAATATTCTCCTTTATAAATAGCTACCTGTCAACAGGAGGGTTCATCACAAAGTGATTGTAATATTTGAGTCCTAGCATCAAAACGTTTGAATTTGTTTGAAATTTGAAAGTTTGAAGTCCTATGTGGAAACTAAGATGGTAAAAAAGATGTGATGTGTACCTGTGCCTGCCACTTCCTCCAATAGCCCCCCTGTCCTCTAAACGTTGGTACTCCACTCTCTGCACTGACTCCGGCTCCAGTAATAATAGTGATGTGCTTGGCATTAGCAAAATGCTCGCGAAACTCTGTTAAATCTGCAAATGAAACAAAGTGCAAACCGTTTAGATCACAGGTCATCCACTGCCAAACACACAGAAGAGAGTCTTAGAAGTGCTTTACTTGAGCTTGGTCTCGCCATCTTTGGAGCGCTCCAGTTCAGTCTGACTGCCGCACACAGCTGAGACGACAGTCCCCTACACGTCAACTGCCGCACAATCATTGAGGGTTAACTGTCACGCTGCACAGCTAGAAAATCCAAAAAATAAACACATCAACATCCCAAAATGCAACAAACTCACTAGCAGATATATACCGAATCAGAGAATGAGATTAAAGCACTTCCTCTCTCTGTAAGGAGCTGTTCCTTTGTGTGTCCAGGAAGCAGTCTGACAGGTTGGGAAATTCTGGAATGATATCTTTCTATTCATATTCTCACAAAGCGATAAAAACTTTATTATTTATAATAAAAGTTTCACTTTAACTTGATAATATTATGACTTACATATGTTTATTATGACTTGAGAGTTATGAAATAGATTACTATTTATAGTAAACATAAAAAAACTCTTTCGTGCATTGCTTTTTTTGACAAAAATTCAATAAAACAACATAAAATTGTTATGTTCTTATATTTTCATTTGACTAAATTTAAAAAATATAGTTGTTGTTTTTTGCTATTTATAACATGCATGTGTATATATATATATATATATATATATATATATATATATATATATATATATATATATATGCTATTTTTGTATATACAGTATATGTACTAAATATTTATTTAAATATACATTTTAACATTTAGAATTAACATTTAACATTAAGATTTACTACATTGTTAAAGTTAACAAAAAAAATATTTTAACCATTTAAATGCAATCTAGAAATATGAAAACACTGAATTAAAAAAAAACTAAAACTTTTTTTTTTTAAGGCTTTTACATAAGAGAGACTTAAGGAAATAACTGAGCATTAAAACTGACATTTTAGTTTGTTTTATAACAATATAGTAATATTTAAGTAAACTTAAAGTATGGGTACATTTTATTGTAACTATTGTAAATATTGTAACTACTAAACTGTTTCAAACCATTAATACAAAATTGATAATATTATCAAAATTAACTTAAATTTGACACCACAGTGTAAGCCTTTATTTCCATTCTGTGAAAGGCCCGTGTTTATTTCATTATTTGCAGCCTATTACATTTCATCCTGTTCATTTTATTGCCAATGTGTAAATAATCAAGTTAATTAATACAATCAAGTTAAAAACACTAATTAAGTGCCTGCTTGACCTGAGCATATTTCTGAATATCTGGTATGGTATACCCCTTTATTTGACATAGTTCCCAAATATATATATGCATGCACGAGACTCGTGGCACTATTGCAGGATCGCAGGAACATGAAAAGAGGACAGAACTGGGATGGTGAAAATACAAGTAAAACTTTAATAAACACATGTGGACCTTGAAGGACCTTGTGAAATGACCCCAGCTCTTCAGAGACACTAACTTCGCAAGTTCAAGTGCACAATAGTGTCCTGCTATCAAATAAGCCTATTAACTCCTTTATAATGTGAAAAACACTTGATACTGTAGGTCAAAAATGGACAACAAAGCAGCAGTAAAAGTGCAACAACCACGTGACTGTAAACGCACAGCTATCTGTCTGAAGGAAAGGAAAGTAATAAGTTACCTGACTCCTGTCACACAGACTGTGTAGATGTAGTCCGGCAGAGGGGGAGGTTAAATATGTATTTATTACAGCCACTCAGTTGCTGCCATGAGCCAATGGAAGACAACAACAATAACCATATTAAGACGACAAACGTTACTCTTAACTTTCCTACTAAACACCTCTGAGGGGTTGTTGGCGGCTCAGAAAGCTCAACCCTCCATTGAGTCACGTTCAAATCTCCGAACGCATTTGGAGTTATTGGTTATATTTGTTCACTATAAAGTATAAAGGATTACGTAAAGTCATTTCAAGGATTGTTATCTGAGCAACAAGCAGACTGACTCGCCACAGTAATATTATAAAAATCACATTTGACAAGCCTTATCCAGTAATCACTTTCGAATGTGAGTGGTCCATCCGTATCATCGCGGAGAAAAGTAACGGCTGTCACGCGTAAATGCGGTTCTTCAGCGTCAGGCTAGACAATCATTTGCAACTGAATAATGCCATTAATAACCTTTAATAGACAAAGAATTTATATTAAAAGGGTGAATATTTTAAATATGACAATTATTATTTAGAGACGTATTACTTGACCAATAAGAGAAGACTTCTGAGACACTAAACCCCGCCCTTTTTTACTTTTCATTCTACTCGCTGTGAGTGAAGACAGCCGGTGATGGTTAGAGCGACCTCTAGAGTGACACTGTCAGTGGTTGGATCACAATAATGAAAAATACAGCAGAACTTAGATGATTGTGATTTCATCCATAGCCTGGCAAAGTCATTTGAAGTTAATTTGATATTAAAAAAAAATGTTGATGTACTGTCCTCACTTTGCCCATCCGTCATCCATTTCCAATATATTGCCTCTAATTAGCAAATTATAATCAGCTTTTATATATTTTGTTATTCATACTATAGGTCTAATGCATGTATTTGTTGTGCTTGTGAGTTGTGTAGTTGTGTTTAACAATGATTTTAAAGTTGCATGATTTATTTAGTCACACCTTTTATATCTGTGCACATTACATTACAAAAACCCACACCCTCTTTATCTCCCAAAGTGCCCAAAAATAATCCAGAGAGATCTTATGAAACGTCATCCTGCACGCATTCATCCAGTGGACATGAACAGACACGCACCGGAACAACCAAGAACCAACATCATGGGGTTGATCTTTCCAGAAGCTTTACTTGTGTACTCACTGTGAATCACTTTTCTGAGGTAAAGATGAAAATACTCATTGCAAAATAACAACAACACAGATTTAATGACTTCATTAAGCTTGTGACTCCACTGAAATATGAGCACAGTGGCGCACACTGTACATGACAAACAGACTCCTCCCTTTACAATCTCATATAGCCTACAGACATTAGTGGGAGGCTCCAGCAAACGCCATACTCTCTCCACGACGCTGCTGTACAGTCTCTCTTTCACCTTAACTGTAAAAGATGGCAGAAGAAGAAGCTGGTGTTTTCGTCAACCAGGAGCAGTTCAGCTGTCCCATCTGTATGGACCTTCTGCGGGACCCTGTGACCATTCCTTGTGGACACAACTACTGTATGGAGTGCATTAAGAGCTACTGGGAACAGAAGAACCAGAAGTCGTGCAGCTGTCCAGAGTGCAGACAGACCTTCTCCCCGAGACCTGCGCTCAACAAAAACACCCTGTTTGCTGAAGTCGTTGAGAAACTGAGACAGACTGGAATGCGTTCGCCCACCATCCCTAGAGTTAAGAGTCATGAAGTCATTGCAAAAAAAAAGCAGGACCTCGTCATGTTCTGTCAGGTGTGTCCGACTTCTCTTCTGACTTTAAATGTGATGCTAGAAACTGTATAAGAGCTAAGCATCGCAAGAGCTTTGTATTAACTTTCGTAAATAAGTCATTAAAAGATCAGTTGACCCTCAAAAGTATTTTAACACTTAATCCCTCAAATGTGTGAATGTATTTAAATTATATATTAAAAAATAATCAAATTAAAAAATAGCACAAGTACATTATACATTCCATAAATAAAGTTTTATATGATTAAACATAGATTCAATTATGAAATAGATCAAATGTGTGGGTTTTATATGCATATAAACACACAAACAAAAACATGGAACCTACTTTTAAAATGTGTTTTCTCCAATAATCTTTGTTTTATTTAAAACTATATATATATATATATATATAATTTATAAAACTTTTTTAAAAATATAAATATGCATTTTTTATTTATAAACATCATTACTTTTGGAGTGAGTCACATCACTGCTTTTTTTCCCTAATAAATAATAATAACAAATATATTAATAATGATATGTCTGGCTTTTTTGCTTCATCTTGAGAGGACAGCTTCTGATTTTTAACTTTATGTCTCAAAAAAAAAAAAAAAAATAATAATATATATATATATATATATATATATATATATATATATATATATATATATATATATATATATATATCAAATTGAATCTTAATCAAATGAAAACTCTTCACAGAAGAAATTTTGAAAATATAAAATAGTACAAGTAAAACTAGGAAGCAATAAAAAGAAATCCAGTACAGTATGTGTAATGAAGGAGAAAAAAAAGGTTTGAAATGTTTAAAAACCAAAACATGTTGGTATTATTAAATGTATAATTCAAGGTTTTTTTTTGGTTTTGTGGTTTCCTCATCACATTTTTTATTTAATTTTTTTTTTTTATAAATTTCTTCATGCATGTATCCTTTGGTCTTCAGCAAGAGCTTAAAGAGTCACAGAAGGGATGCCAGCAGGTCATAAAGGAGCGCGAGACGGAGCTACAGGATCTGAGTCATGCCATAATCTCTCTCAAGGTGAGTCTACTGACAGGAGCTGGAAAATCTTAATGGACATGTGGGATAGTGTGGGTCAGCGTATGATCCTTCATTAGTAAGAGACCCAGGGAGGCTCTTGGACTCATCACTCCTCTGGTTCTGTGACAGAGCTCTGCTCAGGCAGCAGTGGAAGAGACAGAGAAGATCTTCAGTGAGCTGATTCAGGCCATTGAGGCACTGTGTTTTGAGGTGACAGAGATGATCAAAGCAAAGGAGCAGGTGGAACTAGATGAGGCACATGGATTCATGGAGAAACTAGAGCAGGAGATCGCAGAGTTCAAGAGGAGAGACGCTGAATATGACACGCTTGCACATCTTGATGATGAAACTCAGTTCCTGAAGGTAACATCAGTGGTTCAGTGGTTCAGGGCACTAAAGTTCAGTTGTGGGTTTGGTCTAAGAGAGTTTATTTCCTCAGAGTTATGAAACACTGTGTAGTCAGCCGGAGTTGGTGACCTCTCCTGCGGTTCTAGTCAATCCGGACTTTTCTTTTGAGATGATGTCGAGAAAACTCACATATCTGAGTGAGGACATTAAAGACCTGTGCAAGAAAAAATTGGAGAAATTATCAAAAAAAGGTAAATCATCATCTGAATATGTTTGGAATAGCATGCCAACTAAAAATCTCCTTGTAAATGTATAGGTTATTCTAAATTCATAATTACATTACTTTAATAGTAATTTCACAGCAGGACTTTTCTTGTGTTAATGACCAACTGGTTAATGACAGCTGTCAGTTCACAGTAAACAAGAGCTGAACATTTTACTTTTTACTACAAAAAAAAAAATATATATATATATAATATATAATAATTAAAATATTTGAATAAAAAAAAAAAAAAGAAAACAAATCCTTATTTCCAAGATTTCAAATGGAAACCATTCACATGTGAGGTTTTCTAATCTTGCATGCTATTGTTTGAAATGTTTATGAAGTGTTTCACTTACTGTTTTTAAAGAACTGTCAGAATTCATACAGTATTAAAGAAGTGCATGCAAATATGCCGAACACTAAAACATTAAAGGAAATTGAGAAAAAAGGAAACATGAATATTTAAAATGCCTGCACTGTTTATATTTTGTCTTATTATTAGTGACAAACCTGAAGTTTATTCCTACCCCTGAACCTAAAATCAGAGAGCAGTTTCTGGAATGTGAGTAACACACACACACACTCAAATGTGTAACAGAAAACAATACAATTTGCAACAGAATACTGTTTTTGTTAATCTTTATATTCTTTATAATAATTGTCTCTGGATTTCAGATTCAGGTCCCCTGACTCTGGACCTGAACACGGCTCACAGAAACCTCAGTGTTTCCTCAGAGACAGGCGAGGTGACGTGCAGCAAAACCTCTCTGTCTGTTCCTGACCACCCAGAGAGGTTTGACGGCTATTACCAGGTCCTGTGCAGGGAGAGCGTGTCCGGCCGATGTTACTTCGAGGCAGAGTGGAGTGGGAAGGGTCCCGTGCACATCGCAGTGTCCTATGAGGACATCAGCAGGAAAGGAAAGAGCACCCTGTGTGCTTTTGGACACAACGCCCAGTCCTGGAGTCTGGTGTGCTCTGAGGATACGTATGCATTCTGGCACAATGGACGGGAAACCAAAATTCCCAAAATGCAGTGGGCTCGCAGGGCTGGCGTTTATGTCGATTTCTCTGCAGGAATTTTGGCGTTTTACAGCATCACAGACTCAATGAATCTCATCCAGGTAATTCGGACTTCATTTAATCAACCGCTCTATCCTGGCTTCAGGATTAACACTGGGTCTAGTTTAAGACTCTGTTATCCACTTTAGTGGCATGAAATGGAGTTTATTCAGTTCCCGAGTATTTGTGAGAAACATATGAAGTACGAGAGGCTGGGTAATACTTTACAATATGGTTCCATTGGTTAACCATATTAGTTTGCAAATAACAATGAAAATGCTTCTAAAGCTTATAGAAGTCTTAGTTAATGTTAATTTCATCAATTACTAATATAACATTAAAATCAAAAGTTGTATCTGTTAAAATGATTTAATGGCCTGTGCTAACATGAACTAACAATTAACAGCTGCATTTTTATATTTGTAATTGTATACAGTATATTTGTATTTTAACGTAATAAATATGTAAAAGAAATGCTCATTTTTCATTAACATTGTTAACTAATGGGATCTTATTGTAAAGTTTCACATAAAGGACCAACACACTCTCATTGCAATTCATAACTATTATGAGTTTTGGCTAATTGGTGACTAATTCATATGCTCTCATATGTAATTTTTTATTTTATTTTTTTACGTGTTTCTGTACAAATCACATCATACAAATTCATACTATATTGCCACCATGTACAGCAGTTACATTTAGTGAAGGTAAGATTTGGCTGGCTGTGCTAATTGTAGAAATGTTTTCTGGAAACTTAAATAAAATAAATACAATGTTTTTTTTTATTTGTTATCTTTGTTAATGTTTTTGTATTCACCGCCTTACTCAAAAATAAATACTCCAAAAGGTTTTTTTTGTTTTTTTTTTGCAGCAATGCCATTAGAGAACAGTTTTTGGTTCTCCAAACAACCTTTCAGTGAACCGATCTTAAAAGAACATTTATTTCCCCACACCTAAAGAACCTTTTGTTTAGTGGAATGTTAAATGTTCTTCATGGAACCATCGATTCTAACGAAGAACCTTTATTTCAAGAGCGTAACCTTCACTGGTGGTCATAAAAACTGCAGTTAAATATCATTTTCAGTCACAAACTGATGAATTTACCAATCATTTTCTGGAACCAGAACTATCGTTTGTATAAAATAAGTCCACATATATTTACAAAATGTTCTTATTTTAGTGCTTTTGTAGTTGTTTGTAAATATATATTTGAATTATATGACAGTAAAATATTTAACTCCAGTTCCAGAGTCTCCTTGACATTTAATATGCACAGTATAAACCTGTTAATGAACAAAAAAACTGAAGAATCCAATTTTACAAATTTATTTGGAAATAAAAAACATTCAACCCATTTCTATACATCCTACAGAACTGCACAGCTTTATATTCATCACAAATTCAGACATTAGTCTTCATTCTTGAAGGCAATGTGTAATTTCTGCACAAATGGAATTGCAAAAATAACTCTTTCCAAACAGATTTCCCAAACACTCTTAATCTGTTATTGGTCAAACAGGCAAACAGTCATTCACACAATAGTTGAACCAATGTTGCTGTGTCAGGCTGGTTGCTTTTCACATTAACTTTCACTGTGCCGTTTAATCGAAAAAATTACATACTTGAGCTTTACTTAAAGAGATGCAGTATAAATTGCAATTACCTTTTATTCAGGCAGAAAACCTGATAATGCAAACTTTTCTTCATCTACTACTTCATTTGCACGTGCAGACAGGAATGAAATTTCAGCTAAAAAATCATGGAACTTCAATAACAGCACAATAATAATAAGCAAAAACTATGCATTTCATTCTATTGACCATATGTTTCACTAGATGATATTTTAAGTTAAGTATAGTAAATAAAACCATTAAAAGAGAGTCCATGGCTGCCGGTTCATTTGCATTGATAAAATATAGTCAATCCTCAATTACAGGGACAAACCCATAGCCTCATCTTACTGGACACAGTCATAACAGTATTAAAATTTAAAGATATCTCTATGCAAGGCACAGTACTGTCACTGACAAGAAGATACAAAATATGAAGGACAGACAGCAGATTGTTTAGGGCAAATGAAAACAGAAGCTACATTCCAAAGTAAGGTGTCACCATTATAATAATGGTGCTTTATATCGGAAAACACACAATTTTATATGACTAACACATTAGATAGGCACATCACATGTGTATATGACTCTACAACACACAATGTGTCATGTACATCCAGGAAGTCTGGTTTGTTGTTGCTTAACATCTGCAAAAGGCACAGTGTGCAAAAGCGGTCAAACAGGACATAACTTGTTCGTGTTGAATCGGTCACAACAAAGGTCAATTTGATGGATCCAGATAGAGTGTGTCTTACCAGCAGAATTCATAATCCAGGCTGCCATAACTATTTGTGCAAAAGTTTGGGGTCTGTAAGGGTTTTTATGTTTTTTGAAACATCTTTTGCCTAACAAGGCTGCATTCATTTGATTTAAAAATGCAATTAAAAAATAAATATTTAAAATAAATGTATTCTCTTTAAATATATTTAAAAATGTAATTTTTTTTCCCATGGAGGCTAAGCTGAAGGATTCAGAGTCACATGATCCTACAGAAATCATTCTAATATGCTGATCTGGTGCTAAAAATTGACCGAATTCTTCCCGAATTCTTTGATGAACAGGAAGTTCAAAAGAACAGCATTTATTTCAAACAGAAATCTTTTGTTACATTATAAACGTCACTTTGATCGATTGTGTCCTTACTAAATAAAAGCACTAATTTCTTAAAGAAAAAAAACTTATTGACCACAAACTTTTGAACAGGAATATATATAGTATGAAATATATATAGTATAACGGTAGTAGTGTAAATAATTTACATATAAACATTTAATATTAATTTATAGTTAATGAAAAATATTTAATTGTATATTCTTATTTATAATATAAGGCACATATTAGCTCTGAGTGGACAGCCATAGCTGTATCCAGTGCACTAAATCAATACTAAACACACTGTAAATCAGTATATAAAAAAAGAATGTGTTTGTGAGTCATTAAAAATACTTGTATAACACACACAAACACATTCTGTGGTGCAACTGCTGCTGGGTGCATTTAATTTCAGCTCTATTTCAACAAACAGCAGCAGAACTCTAAATCTACAGCCAGATGAGAGCATCATGTGCATATTCATCCCTGTTAAAAGGTACTTATAATGAGAGATTGTGCGTGAACATATTGCTACATTCAGACCTATTCCAGGAGAACAGGGTGAGGCTGGCCATTGAAACAGAGAAAGCCTTCAGAGAGAAAATAGAAAATATGTGCCATAACTTCTAGAACGTCAAGAAAAGTTTTGAAAATGTCCCTTCCACTTCCCATTTTTGTTCAGTTATACTCATTCCTCAACCATGCAAATCTTATAATTTAAATATTCAGAGCCATTATCTGTAACATTTACAAAAACTTTTTTTAAAAATCTCTCTATATATCATGTATCTTAACTAAAACTAGCACAACAAAGATTAAAAAAGACAATCTGTAACAATAATGATTAGATTTGTCGGGAGGTAATCCAGTATCTAAAAGCAGGTGATCGCTGCCGGAGCCACACAGACGTTTGCATTGCATTGCAGGAAGGTCATCAGAGTGTGGTGAGGTTTTCTGCCAGATAATAAAGGCTGTATCCATTACATATGATACAGCAGAGGTTACACAGGGAGGAGAGCAGGTGATACAGCCACAGCCGACCACTCAGCTTTTTATACTTGGGGTCTGTCTCGCAGAGCTTGGCATATGCTTCCCGATTGGATGAGAGTCCGATGTCCTGACCCAATCCACAGGCCTGCTCAATCAGGTGCATGTCTGCCATGATTTCTGAGGTCATCTGACCAAACCACTGGGCATTTACTGCCGCCACAGTCACACAGACTAAAAAAATGAAGATCTGGGGGGAAAAAAAAACAGAAAGCTGGTGGAATCAAGAGAGAGTCTGTTACTCACTGTGAACATAATGGCATTGTGTGAGAAACAGTTCATCTAATAGTTGGGGGTGGGGGGTATAATGCTGTTTCATGCATTCAGAGTTGTTTACACTGTTAAAAGAGTTGGATTCTCATGCTACGCATGGACAACGTTTCAAAAAACTATTTGGATGTATGATGGGAGTATTTCTGTGGCAGAAATCATACTTTCAGGTTCATACAGTTTTTTTTTTTTTTTTTCGATCGTGGCCCCTCATGACGTAGTAGACGCGGGTGGAACTCCTTATATGGGCATTTCTCCCGGAAGAGCACGCCCGCGTGCACATCGACCGGAGTGAGAGCAGATCGCGGCCATCAACGCGCTTCATCTGGCAGCACTACTCCACGGTACTCGCCCAGGAAGAATGTCTCCAAAAAGAGTGTTTTTGGTTGTCAGGGAATGATAACTTTGTTCAGCTTCAACAGCTTTTGTTCAACAGCTTTTGTTCAACGTTTTATAAACAAGGTCAAGTTCGATGCTGGATTTGCACATCTTTTGATACTGAAAGATGGAGCGGTCCCAGCTATAAAAGATCCCAGTCATGATTCAGGTAGGTGGTAAGGTAAGTGAAACGGCAGCAAATGTCTGTGTTTTTTTGGCATTAGGCGCTCAAGTGCTCATCACTCTTTAACTCCGCCCACAGCACGCCTCCAGGAGCTCGGCTTTTTGCGGAGAGAATCGTAAAGCAGTATCTTTCTAACACTAAAGACTTTTTGGAAATATGAAGGATTCAGTACTACTCTATAGGTACTCAAGATTAACATGAGATTGGGTGAAACTGTGTGTGTTATGTACCCTTTAATAATTCAGACTGATCCAGTTCTCAAATTCAATCCAAAGATTCAGTCACACTGGTTTTTAGCTCAGGTAAAGCTAAAGGAATTGTCTGTTAATAATAAACATTTGGATCTTCTTGTGTTCTTTTTAAAACTTAAATGTTCCAGTCTCTATTTATTGCAATCGGATGGAAAAGAACGACAAGCTAATTTTTCAAAATATCTCTTTTTTTGTTCCTCAGAAGAATAGAAATTCAACAGGTTTGGAATGACATGATGTTCATAATTTTTGGGTGAACTATTCAAATAACATCTTTTCACAATATCTGGGAACGTTATGTTCTGAATACCTGGAAGGCCTCTTTGTCATCCAGCATGTTGCTAGGATGGTACATGGCAAAGATGGTGAGGTTGAAGAAAGCGCAGGCTGAGCCGATATGCAGGTAAAACGGAAAGAGCCGGCTCTGGATGAAGCCAAACGTGTGTCGGTTCAGATGGCTGTCCATTACAAAGCCTGAAAAAAAAAAAACATTTAATTAAGTTAACCTAACATCAAAACCTTGTTTATAACAGAATACTAGTTTCATGTATAAAACTATCCTTGTTCGAAAAGAAGTACACTCCAGCATACTTTTTAAAATAGTACTTATGGAAAAATATACCTTGAAAGAATGTACCTAAGTGCAAACTGAATTTAAGGTTTTCAGACACTTATCCGCAATTTACAACTACATAAAAATATATTATAATTAAAATGTATTTTAAAATGCAACTGTTGACCAACTTAAGTACATCTTTAATTGTAATTACTTCTACTGTCTTTGATATACATTTATAAATTGTTCTACTGAATAAACAAACAAGCATTTATGGTCAACTGAAATATTTCTATTTAAATGTGTAATACATTTAAATATATTTGTAATTACTCATTTGAATTGAAGAAGCAGCAATTTAGTACACACACACACACACACGTATATATATACACACACACACACACACACACACACACACACACACTTATTTAAATGTAAATGTGAACGATAAATGTAATATAGCTAAAATTATAATGAGGTACTGATGATTTAGTATGTTAGTCAACACATTGTATTTTTTTTAAAGCATGACAAAAGATAAAGTAAAATTATTTTATATTATACTTAAAGTAAAAGTGTACTCTCTTTAAGTGGCCTTTTATTAATATTACATATTATAATTTTTTTTTTTTTACACAACTTTCTTAAAAGTAGCCTACACTAGAATCATTCTATTAATGATCTGCCATCAATGAAATGCAATGAAAAACAGTGATCACACCTACCTGATATGAAGGTGACCCATATCTGCATTCCCCAGAAGGTGGAGAGAAACACGAGGTGAAGGAGTTTGGCAGTGACGGGAGGCTCTCTGTCTGTAGACATTGTGACAGGCGCACGCGTGATCGTCTTTCACCAGCCTCAATCACTGTCACTATGCTGTTTAAAGGTGTGACACAAAAATACCATCTGCCTTATTGTTCTTGCATCACACAAGGTTTATGTGAGACTCACGGGAGGTCTTAACAGTTTTAATATGTTACACAAGTCTTAAGACATGTACTTGATGTGATGCACTCTACAAAAACACACCCTGCATTATAAACAAAAGAGCTGGAGGTGATCACCTTTCACCCACATTACTAACAGAGCATACCATAGTGGAACAAACCTTCTTAAATAAGATCTGCCACCTAATATAAATCATCTCAGGCACTATGACTGCAAAGTGTGGTGCTAGCAAAGCAACAAGACAAATGGAAAATGCACTTGAAAGCTAAAACCTTTTTAGGTATTGTTCAGCCCCCCCAAAACCAGCCCAAACAACAAAACCCAAAATATGCAGCTTCTATATCTAAAATATATATTTTACAGTCACTGTTACACATTACACACATCAGTATATATACAAAATCACTATATATATAGGCTAGTAGTAATCATAAAAACAGACTATTAAAAAAAAGAGCTCACAAGAGCTCAAAGACTACCAATTCACCCTCCTCACAACAAGATCTCCTTAGTCTGCCTCGTGGTCAGGCACAGTTTTATCATTGGTAGAATATAAAATGGATTAAATATCTCAATACGAACATTTAAATTAATTATAATGTATGCAATGTGTAAAAAGTTTAACTTGCGGGAAAAAGGGTACTTGGCAACCCTGACTCCAGTCACCATTCACTTCCAATGTAAGGAATTATATGCCTATAAAGTGAAAGAGGACGGAGGCGGTCAATCTAATCTAGTATTTTTGTGTTCCACAGAAGAAATAAAGTCATACAGGACATAAAGGTGAATATATAACAATTGTTCATTTTGGGGGCAAACTGTCGCTTTAAGAATGGTAAGCGTGAATGCAGGAGTCGTGCACTTACTGTGAAGGGAGATAACAGGCCGATTCACTATGTCCAGAATGTGGACTGTGTCTCAAAACCTACTTCGCTGCCTACATATACTGCATCTCAGGACACTTTAAGGAAGTACGCGCCTATAATGCCGCTAATAAAGCTGTCTGCCTAGTCTAGATGTTGAGACACAGCCATGGTGTCCAAACGTCCAAAGCTAATGATTAAGCACAGCGACACTCTCCAACAGAGGAAAGTCCTTTACTGTTTGACATGGCACCAAAGCGCAAGACAGACAAGTACACGTAGCACCTCATTTCTGTTGCGTCATGTGAAAGCTACACCTGGATTATGAAGGACTGTATATCATATTACTGCTACATGCTGTCACCATGATGCCGTTCTACTTACCGGACACCTGTGACTGTTTAAATCTTCGGTGGCCAGTTGCGCGTCACGGCCAGTAGCAGCACCATAAATGTACGATAAAGGAGCAGTCGCTCTCGGACTGGCAGTCGGACCGGTGGGCGGGGTTTATGCGTACTCTGCGATCAAAGCAGGTTTGGCGGCTTGTGGGCGTGGTTTATGGCCGTTGTCGCTGTTGTTGGGCGTGGTTTTGTAGACAGGTTTTCTTGATTACGGTAATTATTGATTAAAGAAAACGTGTTTGTTGTACATTTATAAACACGCACACACACACACACGCACACGTTTAATTTTCCAAATGGGGAACAAAAGACATGTATTGTTTTATATACAAATAGTTAGAAAAACAAGGCGTATAATCAAACCCACACCTTAACCGAACCTGTGTAAATATTTATTCACACCCATTAAATACAGACGGAACGGTCTGGGTGTGAAAGTGTTTCTATTGGGTCACCAAAATCTATTTTTAAAAGCTTTTTGTATTATTTGAAATACAAAGAGGTCCTCCTTTAACCACATCAACTCTGGGGACCCACCGGTGGGTCCAATATTGCATATGCCTAATTCTCCAAAAAATCAAAATAACAGTTGAAAGTGGTTAATAAGGATTAAAAACATGACACATTTTAATTTATATTAGAATTTTTCTTTTTTTTTCTTTTTTTTGACCATCTATTTTGTCATGTTCCTCATGGCCTTCTATGAAAGTGTTTGTCATGTTCAATCCTCTCCTCAGTGAAGATACATGAAAACACAATTTGCAAGAAAGCACTTAAAGAACCCTCAGATTGGGAGAAACAAGATTATCTGATGAACCTCAATTCCAAATATTATGTTTGGAGGAATCCAGGCACTGCTCATCACCTGTAGAGTAGCATCCCAGCAGTCAAGTTTGCTGGTATCTCCTCATGCTGTGGGGCTGTTTTTCAGTGGCAGGGACTGAGGGACTCCTCAGAGTAGAAGGAAAGCTTAACACAGCCAAAATATAGAGATAGCCTTAATGAAAACCCAGTCCAGAGCACTCGGAACCTTAGACTGGGCAGAAGGTTCACCTTCCAACAGGAAAACGACCCGAAGCACACAGCCAAGATAATAAAGGAGTGGCTATGGGACAACTCTGTGAATGTCCTTGAGTGGCCCAGCCAAGAGCCCAGACTTGAACCCTATCTAACATCTCTGGACAGATCTAAAAATGGCTGTGCAGTGTGCACCGACACTCCCCACCCAACATGATGGAGCTTGTGAGGTCCTGCAAAGAAGAATGGGAGAAACTGCCCAAAATAGGTGTGCCAAGCTTGTAGCATCATACTCAAAAAGACTTGAGGCTGTAATTGGTGCATGCCAAAGGTGCTCCAACAAAGTATTGAGCAAAGGCTGTGAATACTTATGTACATGTGATTTAATTTTTTTTTTTTTTCGTTTTCATTTACAAAGATTTCAAACAAAGTTCTTTTACATCGTCATTATGGGGTATTGTTTTTAGAATTTTGAGGAAAATTATGATTTTAATAAATTTTGGAATAATGCTGTAACAACAAAATGTGTAAAAAGTAAAGTGCTGTGGGTTTATAATGCTCTAACTATGTTATTGTTGTTTTTCCTGCAGTCAGGTTAATAAAACTCTTTTCATTAGCGATGTATATCTGTTGTTTTTCTAGGTTACATAATGAAATACAGTGTTTATAGAAAATCTTACAGTGAATTTGAGTAAAAAACAACTGTTTATATGTTAAGATGTATTTGTCTCTTTAACCCCATTACCCTAGTCTCATCATTTTACACTTACATTATGAATAAAGTTCATGAAAAAGCAATTTAATGTTTGCTGAACAGTCTGAAATGTTCAAAGCAATCATAAGAATACTGATTTTAGTTCAAATTATGAAGTTGAGTCACTTTTTTGATCAAAATTATGAGGTTGCTGTCACAAAAAATTAAATTTCAGGCTTTAGTATAGCAAAAGTGAATTAGTGTGAGGGACATCTGATTAATAGGAATATGTTGATTTCATTATAAATACATTTTATAAACATATTAAGAGAGCTCTCATGGTGTCCGTAACTGGGTTGAAGACTTATAGTGCCCATATCTTAAAATAATGACGAATAATAATAGGGATTTGATGCCTGAGGTGGGAAAATATGTTTATCTGGAAATTAAATCTGTCATTAATGTTGTGGGGTGTTCTGAAAAGTAATACATTGTGGTAAAAAAAATCTAAAAATGTGTAAGTCCAAATCGTACCGGTTTCGTGGAATGATATTTAATATAATATAATCCCATAAATTAACCAAGAAAAAGACTTTTAACCTGTGTCCCAAATACTTGTCAAAAAATATTCAAGTGTTTTACTTGTTTACTACTACTACTACTTAAATAATTACTAATGATAATTACATAATAATATACCTTGTGTGTGTGTGTGTGTGTAATATCATCACTTTTTTTACTGTATTTCTGAACAAATAAATGCAGCCACGATGAGCTTAAGACACTTCTTTAAAAATAAAATAAAAAATAAACCTTTCAACATATGGTTTGGCTTTCTAAGTATATTATTTTATTATTATCATTAATAATTATAATAGTAGTAGTAGTAGTTATATACTAAGTAAACCACTTGATTATTTTTTGACAAATATTTAAATGCATTTTTGTACAAATATGATGTGTCAGAATGGCTTGCCACAACATGGACCAGTTAACTGATAAAAATGCTTAATTATAGATGTTCTGATTGTAAATAATCACAGCATTCACTCTCACTGTGGCTTTATATGACATGTTCAAACTGGAGGATTAATTAGTGCTCAACATGTCATTGGTTTGTATTTAATAGGTGTGAACAAGCAAAAGACAGGCTACTCTTGGGTACTTTCTTCACTGTTGTCTCACTGCTTTGATGAACACTTGTTCACGGCATAAGATTACAGCGATTACTCTGTGCAACTAAAGGAGAACAAAATCAGTGATTCCTAAAAATACTTGGAACTTCATGCAGACATCTGTGAGTGGGTTTGTAAATGTGTGTAGAAAAGAAATACCAAAGCTTGTGATGCAGATGCTGCAATAACTGAATTCCAACAAATTTAGCTTTAGTAATAATTATATTTATTATTCTATAATCATAGATTTGTATGACGTTAAAGGGAAAATGACCATCTCTGCATTCAGACATACAGTATTTTCCTGATATCAGCAGTACCTGAACACATTCAGCACAAAACACATATCTCTAGCCCTTCAAACTGAAAAAAAAACCTACAGCACAGTGACCAAGAGGAACAAATTTCATTTTGTGAAATAATTTGCTTGAGATATATTTTTATAAAGTAAAAATTATATTTCTATAAAATAAATGCCTCTGGAAGGGCAACGAACATGCCATTACACCTTTAATTTGCATCACATTTACATATTTAATTTGCAGCTTAAAAGTTGAAGTACTTTTTGGGATGCTATGTATCTATTTAATAGCTTTAGTTGTTGTTGTTGTTTTCTCATTTAGAAAACTAAAGTTGGTTCATGTTCCTATAAAATAACTAGATATTATGTAGAAGAAACCTGACAATTTCATAGGCATAAATGAAGATATTATTCAGTCACTAAACGGGAGACATGGCCAGAGGTCTATTGAGTCTCAAAATTCTGTAAAGTAATGTTTACAAAAGCTATTTAACCCAACTTACAGCATATATATATATATATATATATATATATATATATATATATATATATATATTCTGCATGTAAGAAATAATTCTTAAGCGTTTTCAATCATTTATGTACATTTTGATCATTGATAGTAGGCATTGGTTTTTTAGATTTGTATACTTATTGATATTTATAGATATTGGTATAGATATAGATATTGGTATAGATATTGATTATGTTTTCCAAAATTAGAAAACCAAGAAGATAAAAATGTTCTCTTGAAGCAAGGATGTCAATTTATATGACGGGTAAATGACTGCTGAGAAAGGTACAGTATTATCACAATGTGGCAGGCATCACATTAAAGTGAGAGACTGGGAGGCGTTAATGTTCAACTGGAGCAGATGGATGATTGTTTTCTACAGCATATGTTTCTCAAGCATAACACATTAAGCACCACCATAAAAAGCAGGAAATCTCTCCAAAAGCTCCATTATTAGAGATTCGTTGAAGATTGTTATTATGATCAAAGCCAAATTCACTGTTATTGACAGCACAGCAGTCTGTAGACGAATTAAATTATTGATTTGAACGGGGATCTAGAGACTGCTAATTATATAACATCCAAAATACAAATACAGAAATATATTGTGAATGAACACAGTATAAAAAGGCAAAAACAAGTTCAGAAGGCCACAATATGAATACTGTTATTGTTTTGTTTCTAGACTTAAAATAGCCTAATCTATATGTAATAAACAATAAATGTACTAGTGACAAAAGTAAATCCATAATTAGAACAAATATACAGTATGTGCTTTATAATAAAAAGTGGTGTGTTATGGGTCAAAAACAAATAGTAAGTACATTTACAATTTGTGCCAGGCTTATATAAAGAAGTACTCTAATGATTTTAGTAGATAAAATATCCCTTTGCATACACCTCCAAAATCAGTCACTTTGTTAGATATTAAGACATTAAGTGCCGAGGTAGACAACATTCACAATGTAGGAAAATAGAGAATATCTTCTTAAATATATATTTTCTAAAATAATAATTGGTAACTCTTATTAAAACTTTTTTTTTTAAATATATATATATAATGCTTAACAGATCATTGGTCAGTATACTTTGAAATAGTGTCATTTATAGGATTTATTTATTCACATCTGAATGCACATAAACTGTCTGTTAAGCAGTATATATGGTATATATGAATCTAATCACGTGTTAAAGTTTAGGAATAATTACTTTTTTTTAGACGTATGACAAGGGGGTTGAAAATTTAGCTGGTGCTCCTTCGTAAAATAAAAGTATTTTTCCTTTAAGTGCATCTGCCCCAATATGCTAATTTACTTTAACAAAAGGGTTGTACAGTTTTTACAGCTGTTCTACTGGTCACAAATTTCAGGTTTGGATTCAGTGTCTTGCGGACTTGCAGATTTTGTCATAGACTTCAGGAAATGCATCTTCACAGCTGAGTTGCTTTCTCAGTTTATGATACAATGTCCCATCGCACATCTCCCAGAATTCCTGTCGTTCCATGTATACATCAGCATACAGCATCTGGAATCTAGAAATGGAAGGAAGGACTTGTGTTATACAATACCCTACTTCAACAATTACATTTCAAAGACCTTTTTCACAGACAATAGTTTTCCGAATTCTACAAACTGGTTGTTGAACTTCGGCCTAATAACAATGGAAAGGCGAAAAGTGATAACAGACCCATGAACATCTCTGACAAAATTCTCTAGCTGCCGTGTGGATGATCTGGCCTCAAAGTGTTTGACTTGGGGCTCTCCGTACGCTCCGATATCAACATACAGTTCATCTTCATCTCCTTTAGGATGCACCATTCCTGGCTGGTTTGGGAGCATGAAGGGACAAAGCCACAGAGGATAAACCTACAACACACACATAACCATCAACAAATCTATGCACTAACTGTAGCACATCCAATCAATTTCAAGCTTTTTATCATATACTATCATTTCAAACTTAGGCCTGGTACGTTTTTAAAGTGTTCTGCAGGTCTGCTGCTCAAGAAACATTTCTTAATTATATAAATCTTGAGAAAAATTGTGCTACTAAATATTTTTTTGCGGGAATCATGATACATTTTTAGGGGATTCTTTGATAAATAATAAAAAAACCCTTTTATTTAAAATAGAAATATTTTGAAACATTATTAATGTGTTTGCTGTCACTTTTGATCACTTTAATGCATCCTAAATAAATTGAATACTTTCTTATATATTACATATATATATATAATATTGCCACTTTTTAGATCTTGCACATTGTTCTGATTTGGCTATAAAGTCTTAAAGCCTGGAAAAGAATTCGCTTTTTAAGTCATGCTTTCCTTTAAGAGTTTCTAATGGGTTTTTAGAAAAGCAGCTTTCAGTTTTTGAGTTGGATCTGTGTAAGGTCTGTGAACATTACTGGAACACATTTTCTTCTACAGTAAAGGATACTTTGAAGCCTGCTTTCACTTGAAATTAATATACATTTCCTTACTGAAGCTTTAGTATGTTTTGAAATAACAGTTTCAAAAGTATTAATAAAAAATAAATCTATTATTTATTCTTGAAATAAACAAAATATATACATAATATACATAAAACAGGATAAACGTGTAATATAAGCGATCAGTTCTCATCTAATGTGTGTATGTTTGTGTGCGTGTTTGAATGTCTCACATGTAAGTCCTCATGGAAGCGTAGGATGGAGGTCTTGATGTGTTTCATGGGGACCAGCATGTCCTGCACCACGTGGTGCTGCTCGTACAGTTTGCGGATGGTCTCTCCCTGAGTGAGCTTCAGAAGGGAGATCTTAGGAGGAACCATCCAGCCAAACACACACCTGAACAACGGGTTATTCCCAAACGGAATGATGTCCTGAGAAACACACAACAAGGAATGGTGGATGGAAATGTGCTTATATCCATAACAGATGAAATAGTGAAGGACCACAAGATACAGAATAAGACAACAGACAAGAAATGACCAATTAATATGTTCAGTTATTACAGAAAGCACTGTTAGTAAATGTATATGTAATTATACGTACACTTTTCATCACAATCAGAAAAGTCATGTCTGAGAGTCAAGACACTCAAGAAATTGTCCATTTCAGCTTTGGCTGGATAATTTATTGAGTAATGTTAGATTAGTGCTGCCAATCAACAGACAACACTCACTTCCTGTAGCTAATGGACAGCTTTAGTGGATATATTAATGCATCAAAACTGTGTGAGTGTGTTTGAGAGTCAAAAAGAAGGATTAGAATAGAGAGAGAGGGAGAGAGAGAGAGAGAGATGGCTTCAAGATGGATGAGAAGACTTTGCATTATGGGACATCTGAAAAATACTACAGCTAATGGAATCATAGGAGGAAGTGCATGTCTGACTGTGTCTCAAACTCTTGATTAACTTTAAGGGTACACCACAAACCAAAAGCCAAATCGAAAGGTAAAATTTACAACAGGCTTTCTCAATAAGATATTAGTAATATTAGTAACAATCCCTAGAGAGCCATTCATAATACAGCACCAATCGTACAGCAAATATTATCTTAGTGTAACTATGGAGAAAGTCTGCCAGATCATACTTGCATATACTACACTCCTCACACTAAAATAATAAAAATGTTGGTATTATGGGATACTCGTTGAGACCTGAATAATAAAATGAATAAGGCAATAATAAAAAGAAATGTTTACAATTCTAATCAATTTAGAATAATGGATGCAAAAAAATATATAATATACTGTCTGTACAGGTAAATATAGAGCGGTCCTTGAAAGTATTTTGATATTTATGCTTTACTTAAGAATGAATAAATGTCATTGCATTATATAAAACAATATCAAACCAAGTGGGATTTATCTGAAAGAAATAAAGTAAATATTTTCAAGCAAAACGTTGAAAAAAGTTTGTTAGGTTTTAAATGATAAAACAATCAGATACATTGCCTTTTAAAAGAGTGTTAAATTTATCCAAAGTGACAGTAAAAGCCATTTTTAACGTTACAAAGGATTTCTGTTTCTAATAAATAATTCTCTTTTGAACTTTATTCTTTTCTACTGACCGAATAATCCTGAAAAAAAAAAAAAATTATCAGCTTTGCCATCACAGGAATACATTACATATAAAACATAAAGTAGTAGTAAATGCAGCCTAGAAACTTTCAAAAAAACATTAAAAGAAATTGCATAACCTCAAACTTTTAAACGGTAGCGCATGCTGTTAAAAATGGAGAACTGTTGTGAATAAATTTAATGTGCTTCTCTAAACCTGCAATCAATCCTGTTATAACAACTGTGTGAACTTGACTTCACCCAGCCACTAAAAATCACTGTGACAGCAGATGGCAAAAGATTTGCGGCAAAGTGGCTAAGAAAAGTGATGGCAATTTATGTGGGCACTACTAATATATTTAGCTATAAAAAAAGTTTGTGTTTGTCAGAGTTTAAATAAATTAATAACCCATTTCTGTTTATGTTGTTGGTATTTCTTAAAAAAGAAGAAGAAGAAGAAGAAGAAGAAGAAGAAGAAGATCATTTGGTAATTTTGTTGATGAGTGCAGTTTTCCAGAGCAATACTTGTAATTCCCAGAAGATGCTGCGGGTGTGTCTGTGGTAATAGTGCTGGAGAGGAATGTACTTCACTGCAACTGGGTTCTGCTTCAGGAAACCCTCCACATGCCGAAAAAACCATGGCTTATAATAGTAGCCTATACAGTTAGTCTAAAAGACAAAAAGAATATGAAACGGTGTGATAATACAATGGCATTTAATTGTAAATGAACATGCACCAGGTCCATTGAGTAATCTGGAGTCTTTAATGGCCGATGCCATTATTTAGAGAACTAGCAAGTGGGCAATAGAAAAAAGTACTAAGTAGAAGCAATCAGATTTGCATTACAGAACATTAATTATCACCTTGTCAGACTCTGCATGATCTGTCATGGTGCCTGTCATAATCACAGCCTCGTCCCGAGAGTACTGCAGTCCTTCCACAAACCGGTTCTCCTTATTGGCTGATTCCTCAGCGAACTTCTTGCAGATAGCATCCAGCCCACGCACAGGCTCGTAGCAAAGCTTCACCCATTTTCGAGTTGGGATTATCCGGATCTCTGCCGCAACCAGGAACCCCAGAGTACCGCAGGACCAGGGAACGGCATGTGTGTGTGTGTGTGTTTTATATCACCTGTAACACTGGACTCACCTCAGTGCAGCGGACCAGACTACCATCAGCCAACACCAGCTCAAAAGCCACACAAATGTGCTGAAACAAGCCATAGATATGAGATGAAGACTCAATGCCTGTTCCCATTACCAGCCCACCTGAACACAACATGAGACAACCATGAGAGAGCGCTTCTTGATGGGGAAGACCTCTATAACAATGAATGGCTAAAAATGCATTAATAATATACATAAATATTTAATATTACACTGTTCAAAGGTCTGTACAAATGTTTTTGTTTTATGTTTTTGAGAGAAGACTCAAGGCTGCATTAATTTGGAAAAAACAATACAGTAAAAACTAATATTGTGAAATATTATTTCAAGATGAACTGTTTTCTATTTTAATACATTTGAAATGGGATTTTTTTTTCTGGGATGGCAAAGTTGAATTTCAGTCTTCAGATACTTCAGAAATCATTCTAATATACTGATTTGCTGCTCAGGAAACATTAATTATTATCAATGCTGAAAACAGCTGTGCCACAGAAAGTTTTACAGAACAGCATTTATTTTTTATGTATAATTTTTGTAACAATGTAAAGTCTCTATTGTTGCAGTGTTAATAAAAATATATATGATAATAATAAAATAACATCTTATTGAGCTTTTGAATTAAACTGTACAGTATATTGAACCTGAACTATATATTCTTTCTGTTCATCTTGGCTCACAAAAAAGAACTATGGATAAAATTTACATTTGTATAATATTTCAGTGATTTATGTTTCTATCAATAAATATGAAATAAACCTCAAAACTGGCTAAGTGACCAAAATGTACAGTAACAAGTGATAAATGCAAAAACGAAGACTGGAACAAGATTCGAAGTGCACTATATAAACTTTTTTATTTAATTTTTTTTTTTTTTACAAATTTTGACATTTATGACACGTTAAATATCCTATAGTGCACTTAAAATGTCATTTAATTTTTTTCATTATATAATATCACGTCATGTAAGTGTGGCCCAGACACCTATTTGTAACAAAATCAATTTGTTGCATTAATTACTATGTGAAGATTTCTTTGTTTTATATTGTGTTACTTTCAGTTGGGATCTGCTTTAAGTAATACCAATTTATTTTACAATTGCATTAAATTATTTAAAATATTTAATAGTTCTCCCTGCTTCTCAAGCTTTAAAAAAAAGAAAAGAGAGTGTAATAGAACACCAAAGTCAACACTATTCCTGAAAAGTGCCAACAGAGAGATAAAAAAGAAGAATCAAAAGAACCAAAATATTAAAATAACTAACCTTTGATTATAGATACAGGACTCTAAACTGCTTTTAGAAATGGTACTGTATAAAAAAAATGTATACAGTGCTTACAGTATCGAAGATATAGGAATCAATACATGTGGCCAGAAATACCTCATATCATTCAACACTTTACAAGCACAACACACCTTTCCCATGTCTTATCACTCAATACTGTGTCTCTACAGAATTACAAATGAATTTGAAGGAGAGTCCGTGATAAAACATTTCTCCGCCAATGAGTGCTTTTTTTCTGGGATCTATAAACACTTTCAGCAATAGGACCCGTATCCGCCCTAATCTAATCTGCCTCATTGAAACAGGGACTATGCTTATCTGTAACCTAATTATAAGCAGGCTCTGATGCACCACACACGGCATTTAATATTGATCAGGAGAGAACGTTATGCTCCATTTAAAGAAAGCAAATATCTGCAAGTGCTCAGAGACATTAAACAAATCCCTTGTGGAACATGTGGAAAGAAAGGGAGAGATTATACAGCGCCAAGATGTTTTACAGTCTTCATCTAAATGAGAGAAGTGTTATTGTGTGCCGAATAGAAAATGTTCAAATGCATCTAGATGTCACATATATAAGAGTTTGCTGTAATCTGAGACTTGGTAACAAACAAGCATAACTAGTCTTAACACACAGCAGCAGGGAAAAAAAATACATGAACCCTTTGTGTGTCTGTGTTATTGAATTTATGCAAAAATAAAGGTTCACATACTTTTTCCAGAAAATTTACAATAATTGAAATAATAATGTAAATACTCAGATACACTATTTTACAGAAAATGTACTACAGAGCCACATCCTCAAAGGCAAAGTCATTTTGGATTAAAAATAAAAACAAAAAAAGCTTCCAGTGAATGATGCAGGAATAATTAAACATTTGTTTATTTGTTTCTCTCATAAAACCTACCAACTGTGAGGTCATCGAGTTCAGGCACCACAGGCAGTGTCCAGCCAATAGAGTTGAGCAGAGCGGTCACCTGACCCATGTTAGCTAAGGGTTCCACACGCACCACCTGGAAAATGGTTGATTTGTTGTTTATATAATAATAGTACATTTCCTCACTTTACATTTTATTAATGCTAATAATCACATATGAAAAGCCCTGTCTTTATAGTTCCCCCAAAAATGAAATTTACTCACCTTCTCAGGCCATCCAAGAAATTGAGCATTCCATCACTTGCTCACCAATGGATCCTCTGCAGTGAATGGGTGCCGTCAGAATGAGAGTCTAAACAGCTGATAAAAACAACACAATAATCCACAAGTAATTTAGACGACTCCAGCCCATCAAGCGTAAGCATAAAACTGTGTATTTGTACAAAACTCATTCATCATTAAGACGTTTTTAACTTCAAACCATTTCTAAACCTTTGTTTATCCTTAATATTGCTTCATAAAAGTAATTTCATCATAACCAGGAAAGAAACCTGCACAGATCAAGCACCGTTTACCGTTTACAAATGAAAACAGTCCAAAACTGTTCTAAACAAATAAATCAGTGTATTTTAAGGACAACAGAGAATTGTTATTATGGATTTGAAATGGTTTGATGTTAAAAGGACTTAATGATGAATTTGTTTATTACAAACATGCAGTTTTTTCGCTTCACAAGACATTAATTGTTTGTTGGGAGTTGTATGGATTATAGTGATGCTTTTATCAGCTGTTTGGACTTTCATTCTGACGGCACCCATTCATTGCAGAGGATCCACTGGTGAGCAAGTGATGTAATGCTACATTTCTCCAAATCTGTTCTTATAAAGACAAACCCATCTACATATTGGATGGCCTGAGTGTGAGTAAATTTTCAGCAAATGTTCATTTTTAGGTGAGCTATTGCTTTGACTTCAAATGAGGAGTTGAGATTTAGACAATTTTACTATCAAAAAGTAATATCTGGCATCAGCCACTTGCCGTTTTGTGTCCACCTCCAGAATGTCCATCATGTTAATCATGATGTTCTTGTTAGTCTTCTTGTATTTTCCCACCCTGAGAGATACAGTCAGCCATCCTGGACGACCTGTGCACATATGTGTCTTCCCTCCCTCTTTTTTCCATTCTCGCACCTGAAAAATTTAATTAAAACCAGATTGCATCGAAGTCTCATCCAGCTCAAATGTTCATTATTGTTTACACTGATTCAGCAAAATAAATACATAAATAAAATTACTGAAAATTACATTGGTGCACCTGTCATGTTGTGTTGAATAGTAGCTAGGGGGCGTGTCAGTAACTTTTCGCCACAACTTGCAGAGAGACTGCCCGGCCCGCTACTTTTTATTGTACCAGCAATTATTTTTGATCAGACTTTCTTTGAAGAGGCACTGCCTACCTTTATAGATCAAGCCGTTTGCACATTTCATGTTATTTTTCATGGATATTCATTAATAATACATGCATTTCTCATTTGTATGAATAATGTATTATCATCAGTGCAATACTGAAGTATATGGAATATTAAATTATAACCGAAAGTATAATGGGTAACATATGAAAGTTACCTGTCTCTGGATGTCTTTGACTCGCTGGTCGTGCTGCTTGGGCGCTGAGCACATCCTGAAGATGATCCACGCGCGCAGGTAATAGTACACATCAAAGATGACTGACAAGGGGAGCAGAAAGAGGCAAACGAAGATCCATCTCTGGTGTATTATCACGTACTCCAAGCCCTTCACTTTAATCCATGCCAAAAACAAAACCACTAACGCACACAAATATAACAACGGATCCATTCCGGCAGCTTTTTTAATCACGAATTAAAAACGCATGGAGCTTGTTGCTGGCTTTTGATTTAACAAATACTTTTATTTGTATTTACAGTGGACGAACATAAAACCACACATAAAACCTTTCTCGTATTCCTTTGCGCACTATTTGTCATCTATATTTTGAACACAGTCACTTTCGGTCACTTTGACGCAGTTTAGGAACTTGCCAGGTGGTCTAAGCACCGCCACCAACTTGCGATGATTGGCCAGTAGCGTGTCAAATCAGATGAGCCAATCACAAGAAAGAAACACCGTCACACTATTGCCTCAGTGAGATGTGTTCATAGAGAAATGAGGCGACTAGTGATAGAAGTACAGTTACAGAAATGCATTTCAGTTGAAAAAGATTATTCCAATTCTATAATGTAATATTTTTCCCGGACTTAGAATAGGGTTTTTTCATAGTGGTTACTGGTAATAAATAAAATAAAAAGACAATGGTTAAAATTAATGTAAAACTAATCATTCTGATTCATACAATGTTCTGGGAACGTTATTTTATGTGTAAAAATTATCAAACCAGCAGCCATACTAGACTGCTTAGGGGAAGATGTTTTTGTTCTGTAACACAGGCTACATTAGACACAGTTATACCTTTAATGTGAATTTTGAATCCACTAAACTGTTTTGTTTTATGTAATTGCTAGTAAACTGCTAAAAAAAAATGCGACTACCACAGAAAACAATTTTAGTTAACCTGCTTGTCTAAAATTATTTAGCAACAAAGTTACCAATTTTGTATTTAACTTGAAGATTGAAAACATGGATAATAACATCAGACAAATAATACAATATGATGCATTGATGTATTTATTATAAAGACATTAAGCCACATTTTTCATATAGGCCTATGTTGTTATGTAAAAGGAAAAGAGTTAAATGCACAGTAAGAATTGCTTGACTGTTCTCTAGTTCATTTTACTTAACAACAAACACAAAACAGGCATAGCCATAGGCCTTTTTGAAGGCAAAATATACAATCTTGCAACACCCCTCACACAAAACTTTCTATTTTAAAAACATTTGCGATTTTCAAGACACTTCATTCTATAGGATTTATAAGCTTGTTTCCTCATGGGGATGAAAATATGTCCCCACAAGGTCAAAATTTACTACACATGTTGGGACATCTGGTCCACATGACTGGGATACCAGGTACACACACACACACACACACACACACACACACACACACACACACACACACACACACACACACACACACGTTTGTTTTTGTGAAAAGTGGGGTAATTGTTTTTATACTGTACAAACTGTATATTCTATGGCCCTTCACCAACCCAACCCTCACCTAACCCTAACCATCACTGGAAACTTTGTGCAGTTTTACTTTCTCAAAAAAAAAACTAATTCTGTATGATTTATAAGAGTTTTGAAAACTGGGGACATGGGTTATGTCCTCATAAGTCACCCTCTCCTTGTAATACCTGTGTCATACCCATGTCATTATACAGAGTTGTGTCCTGATATGTCATAATCACACACACACACACACACACACACACACACAAACACACGAGAACCTATTTGGAATATTATTCCCTTTCTTCTTTTATCCAACCTCTAGGCGGCATACATTTTTTTCTTGTTTGTAACTTTGACATCAACAAAATACCAGTAATGCTTTCTGCATTTCATCGACAAGCTTTTCTATCATAGAATTTGATTTTCAAACACAACTTTTCACCAAACCATTACATTATTTGGAATAATAAGGACATCTTATATAAACAAAAGTCTATTTTCTAAGAAAATTGGTTTCAAAATAATATTGTTTTGGTAGATCAACTATTTAATTCAGATAGCCTTCTTTTTTTACATACAAGGAATTCATTAAAAAAATGTAACATTCCCATAACACCAAAGTACGGAAGTTCTAAGCGGCCATGCATTATAATTTTTTTCCTTCTTGTTTTAACGACTTAATTTTCTCGTTATCTCGACATAACGAAAGTCTTTTCTCGTTATAACGACATGACAGTTTTACTGTTGTTATAGTAACGAACTCACCTTTGACAGGCATCCGATGGACAACCATGCAGGCGCTCTTACTGTAGCCTATATTTCAGCTAATTTTGCTTCGCCTTGGTAATAACGTCTACAATACTGTACATAAATAAAGGCTGATCAATCACTGTTGATTTTTCCAGAGACAATACACCAAACGTTTTGTTTTTGTAATTAACATGTTTAAATGGCATCACCGCAACACTTCAGAAGGATGCAGACCTATTCTAAGATCTTTTAGATCTGCTGTTATGGAAAAGAACGATGGAAGACCAGGGCGAGGTGCAGTTTACAGTCTTTAATAAAGCAAATTGTCTTCACTGAATAATATAGAACAAAAATCACAGGCTTCTATCAGAGCCCAAAACAGGAACAGCCAGACGACTGGGTCTCAGACAAACTACATAAATATCCACGAGGGCAGAGGCAGGGACCCCGGGATGCATACAGCCAGTCCGAAAAACAGTGAAGACAGCCGGCAGAGTGAACAGCCAAGGGTAAGCGCTGCACAGGTACTCTGCAAACAGGCACAGCTGGATGATACACAGTCCAATGACAAAATAACTCACAGTTGCAACAATGACTCCACAGACAAGACAGAACAGGACTAGGAAACAGACGTGTCTCACGAGAGGTCATCGAATAATCCGACAACAAGACTGGGCTAGAAAGAGGGAATAAGAAGCAGAGACAATCAAGGGCCAAAGAAGGGACAGGTGAGGAGAAGGGAACGAAAGGGGAAACAGCTGAAATAGATAATGAGCGGAGGAGTGTATGTGTGTGCGTGATAGTGTGAATATGTGACCACAAGAGGGAGACAGAGAAGGAGAAAATGACAGTACCCCTCTCTCAACGAGCGCCCCCTGGCGCTCCTGAGGATGACTGGCGGATCCGGAGGAAGACAATTTACGTGACTCGGACTGGAGAGGTAAATTTGAAGTGTATAACCACACTCTCTGGCCGCAAACGTAGCGAGGACTCTTAATTCTGCGCCTATTGGCTGTTACTGTCATGCGTCTTCTAGCTCGACAGAGAGCAGATCGCACTCTCCTCCAGGTGCGTTTGCAACGGCTAATAAAAGCTTGCACTGACGGAACATTAGAATCAGAGTCTTGGGACGCAAATATCGGAGGCTGATAACCGAGACAGCAATGAAAAGGCGAAAGACCAGTAGCAGAGGAGGGGAGTGAATTAGGGGCGTATTCGGCCCAGGAAAGCTGCTTTGACCATGATGCGGGATTCTGATGGGTGAGACTGCGGAGCATACGGGCGACAATTTGATTAGTCCGTTCAGCTTGACTGTTCGTCTGGGGATGAAACCCGGACGAAAGGCTAACGGATGCCCCAATCAGGCGACACAACTCCTTCCAAAATTGAGAAGAAAATTGGGGGCCTCTATCAGACACAATATCAGTGGGTAAACCATGTAGTTTAAAAACATGATCAACCATGATCTGAGCGGTCTCCTTGGCGGAGGGGAGTTTAGAGAGTGGAATAAAATGGGCCGACTTAGAAAAATGATCTACCACGGTCAGAATAATGGTGTTACCCTCTGAAAGAGGAAGCCTGGTGATAAAGTCGAGAGCTAAGTGAGACCACGGTCGGGTTGGAACCGGTAACGGACGAAGTAGACCGGCCGGAGGGGAATTGTCAGCCTTAATCTGAGCGCATGTATCGCAGGAGGCAACAAACCGAACTTCTCGTTCTAAAGAAGGCCACCAAATGCTCTGACGGATAAAAGCGATGGTGCCCCGGACACCAGGATGGGCTGTCAATTTAGAGGTGTGTCCCCATTGAAGGACAGCTCGACGCGCGGATACAGGGACGAAAAGGAGCCCCTTAGGGCAGTTGCGTGGGACTATGACATGAGAAAGAGAACGCTTAACCAGCTTCTCTATTCCCCAGACGATCGTGCCAACAACATGACCGCGGGGAATAATCTCCTCAGGCTCTGAAGATGCAGAGGAGTCAAAAAGACGAGATAGCGCGTCGGGCTTGACGTTCTTGGTACCCGGACGATACGAGATGGTAAAATCGAAACGAGTAAAGAATAAAGCCCAGCGGGCCTGACGAGCGTTTAGTCTTTTGGCCTTGCGGATATATTCTAGGTTACGGTGATCTGTCCAGACGATAAAAGGAACGGGAGCTCCTTCAAGCCACTGTCGCCATTCGCCTAACGCTAGACGAATGGCGAGCAGTTCGCGGTTGCCCACGTTGTAATTGCGCTCAGCAGGAGAAAGACGGTGAGAGAAAAAGGCGCAGGGGTGTACCTTTCCGTCAGCGGTGGAGCGCTGGGAAAGCACAGCCCTGACCCCTACTTCAGAGGCATCGACCTCGACTATAAATTGTTTAGTGAAGTCAGGAGTAAGAAGGATAGGCGCGGTAGTAAATAGAGACTTTAGAACATCGAACGCAGTCTGCGCAGAATCTGACCATCTAAACTGGGACTTGACTGAGGTCAGAGCTGTAAGGGGTGCGGCTACTTGACTGAAATTTCGTATAAAACGACGATAAAAATTAGCAAACCCGAGAAAACGTTGTAGCGCGAGACGGGAGACGGGCACGGGCCAATCGGTAACCGCCTGGACCTTAGCGGGGTCCATACTAATCCCCTCTGCCGAGATGACCGAACCCAGAAACGTTACTGAGGGGGGGTGGAAAGAACATTTCTCGGCCTTTACATAAAGTCGATTCTCTAGTAGACGCTGAAGAACACGACGAACATGTTGGACGTGCACCTGGAGTGATGGCGAAAAGATCAGAATATCATCAAGGTAGACGAACACAAAAACATTGAGCATGTCCCGTAGGACGTCATTGACTAAGACTTGAAAGACCGCGGGGGCGTTAACCAAACCGAAGGGAAGAACCCGGTATTCAAAGTGCCCTAGGGGCGTGTTAAACGAGGTCTTCCATTCATCCCCCTCCTTGATACGCACTAAGTGATAGGCGTTACGTAAGTCGAGCTTTGTGAAAATCTTAGCTCCCTGTAAGACTTCGAAGGCAGATGACATCAGTGGTAATGGGTAAAGATTCTTGACAGTGATATCATTTAAACCCCGATAGTCTATGCAGGGACGCAGGGAGCCGTCTTTCTTTTTAACAAAGAAGAAACCGGCTCCCGCTGGAGACGAGGAAGGAACGATGGTACCGGCGTTGAGCGAATCAGAAAGGTATTTCTCGAGCGCCTCCCTCTCGGGGGCGGATAATGAGTAAAGTCTACCTCGGGGGGGGCGTTGTACCTGGGAGAAGATCTATACTGCAGTCATACGGGCGATGAGGGGGGAGAGAAGTGGCCCGGGAATGACTGAAGACCTCCCGCAAATCGTGATACTCCTCCGGAACTCCAGACAAATCACCTGGCTCTTCCTGAAAAACAGTTACGGGCAAGACAGGGGACACAGCAGAAGACAGACAATCGACATGACAAGACAATTTCCAAGAAAGAATAGTGCCTTCTGCCCAGTTAATCTGGGGGTTATGAAGCACTAACCACGGGTGGCCTAAAACCACAGGAGTAAAAGGGGAATGAAAAATAAAAAAATAAATAGTCTCTCTATGATCTCCTGAAACAGTAAGAGTCAATGGTGAAGTCCTTCTCTGTACCCTAGGAAGGGAACTACCATCTAGGGCGAACAGGGGGGTGGAGTCTTGTAAATCTAAGAGGGGAATACCTTGTTCTAAAGCCCAATTCTCATCAACGAAGTTCCCCTCCGCCCCTGAATCAAGCAATGCTGAGCAGGAAACAGACGATCCCAGCCAGCGGAGGTGTACGGGAAGGGAAGTGCAGGACTTAGACGGAGAGACCCATGATGTAGCGCTCGCCAGCAACCCTCCACCTACTGACGAGCGCTGGCCCTTTACTGGGCACCTGGAGACAAAGTGATCTGAGGCAGCACAGTACATGCATAGGCGATCCATAATCCTGCGTTGGCGTTCCCGTGTAGATATGTGAAGCCCCACTAGCTGCATCGGCTCGGGATCAGTAGCAGATGGCAGTGGCGGCCGGGTTGCTGTGGAGGAGGGAAGAAATGAAACCTCCGATCCGCAAGCCCTTCGTCGCATCTCGAAGCGTCTTTCGATGCGAAGAGCCAGCTCGACAAGGGAGTCGAAACTTTCAGGAACCTCTCGGACAAAGACCTCATCCTTAATCTCAGAGTTCAAGCCCTCGAGAAAGCGGGAGATTAGTGCCGGGCCGTTCCATCCACTCGAGGTGGCCAGGGTACGAAACTCAATAGAAAAATCTGTGACTGACCTCTTCCCCTGGCGCAAGGTGGATAGGAGGAGGGATGCTTCATCACCCTGTGCAGACCGGTCAAATACTCGGATCATCTCCTCCTTGAACAGAGAAAACCTAGAGATGCAGTCTACCTCTGCCTCCCAGTTCGCTGCCGCCCACTCTCGAGCTCGTCCATTGAGAAGAGAAATCACATAAGCCACCCTCGATCGATCCTTGGCATAAGTGGATGGCTGGAGAGAAAATACAACTTCGCATTGGGTGAGGAAGGCTCGACATTGTGCAGGCTCACCAGAGTAGCACGGCGGGTTGTTTATGCGTGGCTCAGAAGAGTCGCGCTGTCGGGCTGAAGCAGTGGTTTCGTGACGGTAGTGGTTGAACTGCTGGGTTAGACCCGAGAGCTGGGCGGTCAGGGATTCTACAGCACGTCTCGTGGCGGATAAATCCTCCTCATGTTTGCCCAGCAGAGCACCCTGGAACGTGTCTCACGAGAGGTAATCGAATAATCCGACAACAAGACTGGGCTCGAAAGAGGGAATAAGAAGCAGAGACAATCAAGGGCCAAAGAAGGGACAGGTGAGGAGAAGGGAACGAAAGGGGAAACAGCTGAAATAGATAATGAGCGGAGGAGTGGATGTGTGTGCGTGATAGTGTGAATATGTGACCACAAGAGGGAGACAGAGAAGGAGAAAAAGCCAGGATCATGACAGCTGCTTGGATTAAACTCACTTTAAATTTCCCTTTTTTTGAAATAAAATTATATATAGTTTGTATTTTTTTAGTAGTCATTATATGCTGTGACAGATATATCATGTGCGTTTCAAGCTTCTGTTTGAAAAGAGCATTCTTGTGCAGTGTACAGTATGTGTGTGTGCAGAAAAAAAAACGATTACAACATTATAGAACAAAACTGAATTAAATTAGCCTATGCACTTTACATATACATCACATTTCTCATCAATATGTTTAACAATAAAGATTAATAATAAGGAAAAGAAGCACATCACAAATAGCCTACATCGTTAAATCCCGTCCTACTGCAGATAAACAGAACATCTCCGCTTATCTATTACCTAATCATGTGCCTAAAAGAAGCACAAATAAAGATATAGGTGCAAACAGAACTGTGACATCAACCTTTATTTTGATAAGCAGTTATTTTATGACACAGAAAGCGTTGGTGAAACTCATGCATCTAGCAAGAACTTAATACACAAAATAATCATATTGATTCAAGCATTTAACATTTATAAATTTATTAAATGTCAGTAATGAACAAGACTGCACAAATTATAGCGATCATGAGGAAGGTCGGTGTACAGTAAGGTGGATAGTGTACAACACCCCATCAGTTATATTCAGGTCTATAGTGCCACTTGGTGGCGCAGTTTTGTAACTTCTTAGAGAAAACTAAGTAGTTATAACGAGAAAACGACTTTCATTATGTCGAGATAATGAGAAAATTAAGTCGTTATAATGAGAAAACAAGAAAGAAAAAAATTATAATGCATGGCTGCTTAGAACTTCCGTAAAAACGACTTTGGTTATGTCGAGATAACAAGAAAATGAAGTCGTTATAACGAGAAAATGACTTTCGTTATGTCAATATAATGAGAAAATTAAGTCGTTATAACGAGAAAACGACTTTGGTTATGTCGAGATAACGAGAAAATTAAGTAGTTATAACGAGAAAACGACTTTCGTTATGCCGAGATAACGAGAAAATTACATCGTTATAATGAGAAAACAAAAAGGAAAAAATATATAATGCATGGCCGTTTAGAACTTCCGTACCAAAGGAATTTGCAACTATTTTTGGTGCGATTTCTTCTAAAATAGGCTATATATGTTGTTTAAACAAGAGTTTAAAAAAAGAGTTAATTATCGGCAACGTCCATGCCTTTCACCAAATCACTCCCCTACAGTTAAAATATGTTTCTCCTGTAATAATTATAATAGATCAATAAGAGCCCTTTTCCAGAAGGATGTTGTTTCGAAACCAAATGTAATTGCATATTGGAGTATATACAACAACAGTGATGTTGACTGGAAAAAAAGTCTGGCTTCTGCCCAATCGATATCTCTTAACAAATAAGGTGAAAGAAGTATCCTTTAAACTTCTCCACAGACATACCCTGCTAAACATTATTTAATAAAATTTAAAAAAGATATTGATGTTATGTAGCTTTTGCAAGCAGAAGCCAGAGACAGCTGTTCATTTATTTTGGCTCTGCCCTTTTGTGTCTTTTTTTTTCTGAAGTAATATATTAGATTTTATTGGTGGATATGTTGATGGAGATTTTCTTTTAGAATGGAAAGATGTTCTTTTAGGCATTACTGTAAACTATAAAGATAATCAGACCTGCATTTATTGTATAAATGTTTTTATTTAAATGGCTACATCTCATATCCATAAATGTAAATTTTCAGGTTAAAAAAACATGTTTTATAGCATTTAAAAATTATGTGAAATACTATATTGAATCTATATTATCCTCGAAGAAACAAAAAGCTATTCAAATTTTGCAAGCATGTATGCTTTTTAATGCAGGCCTATTCCTGTCATTTTTGTTTACATTTCCCTCTAGCATTTTTTTTTTTGTATTGTAACTGTAACTGAGAGGTCATGATTTTGATGAAATGACACAGCTTTTGCTAACCCTTAGCATTTCAATGGCATTCATGTATTTATGGTGGACATTCTGTCATTAATTACTCACCCTCAAGTTGTTCCAAACTTTTATGAGATTCTTTCTTCGGCTGAACACATAAGAAGATATTTTGAATATTGTGTTTAATCAAACAGTTGCCAGTAGCCATTGACTTTCATGTAGTATATTTTCCCATCAAAGCTACGGCAATGTTTCCCAGCATTCTTCAAAATATCTTATTTTGTCTTCAAGAAGAGAGAAACTCATAGGCCACAGGTTTGGAACAACATGTGAGTAAATGATGACAAAATTATTATTATTATTTTATTATATATATATATATATATATATATATATATATATATATATATATATATATATATATATAATTTTTTTGTTTGGTGAACTATTCCTTCTAATTTTCCAAAAAAAACCATCAAATAAACTCATAAAGAAAAATCAAAAATCTAGGCATATGTGTACTTTGAGAGCAATATGATTTCTACAAATAACTACTCAACGAACACACGACGTAACAGTTAGGCTACGTATTTTGTTAGCTGGGTGGACTTACGAATCCACGTCATGACAGAGCAGCTCGTGAAGGGTTAACCGGCAAACTAATGTTTATAACGGTTAACACTCATAAAGGCTACTACATGTATTTATCAACTGGATTTTCATTCAAACCTGTCCATATTTTGGGGGAACTCTCATTAAAAAAAAAAAAAAAAGATTAGGAATCGCCATGTAGCCTACAACAAACATGGGAATCATATTTTCAAATTCATGCCGATAAGCATCTGGCCTACAGACGGCTCTGGGGTGGGGCATGAACTAAAGCGAGTCTGACAGCACAGCAGCTGCCCTCATTTGACAGCATGGACTAAACCTGATGCGCGTGACCAGCAGCTCACCGCTTCGATCGAGTGCATGGCATGCTACATTTGTATAATGCACTTAATGTGCTTTTTTACTATAAATGCCTAAATCAAGGCATTTGATGATATGAGGGTATTATCAATCACAAAATGCGCACATGATATGCAGTTTCCATTAGAAGTGAACCAATGCAGACAAGTCTCCGATTGATGAACTTGATTCACCCTGGAGTCTCAGTATCATCTTGAAGCTGGACGATGCGCGCGGAACTTTCCAGATAGATCAATGTTATGCATTTACATTATGCCTTCACTACATCATGGCGCTATTTTTATTGGAGTATTTTTAATAGTCACTGGTGGCGCCACCGCTTTTCTAACTTTTAATCAAAGTCGACTGCAGGCGTTCAGCATGTGCTGTGTGGTGCTCGGGGCGGTGATGCTCATTTTAGGTCTCTTCTGGGCGATGAACGGCAAGAGAAACCCGGTGCCTTATAATGAAGAGTACAGCCACGACTACAGTCAAGTCCTGTTCACCCCACCGCCCGGAAACCGCTTCCCCGAGTCCCAGTCCGTCTGTCTGCACGGGTAAGTGGGAATTTGCATCATGAACTAATAAATGCCTGCGCTGATGATTCTGATAAGGTGAAACAAAGGTGCAGAAATAAAATCACAGTCTGAGCAATTTGGAGTTGAGTCATGGAGGAGTTTCCATTCAAAAGTGCACTATAGCCCTAGGTTATATGCAATCAGGATCAATCTAGAGTTATTAGCAGAGGTTTTCAGCCTTTACAGTGTATTCTAAAAAAAACTCTCCTCAATGACATATGAAACATTTTTATTAAGAAAAACATCTAATAAAAATAACGTTTTGTGTTATCTTAGTACCCATAAATGGGCACTCAAACACACTCATAGCCATTTTAATACAGCTGTTTTGAGTTAAAAAGTACTTTTACAATTATTTCAAGATATATTTTATATAGTATAGATAAAGAGGCAGATAGTAGATTTTATACGTAGGCTACCGTTTACTTTTTAAATTGTACTTTTTACATTTCTTATGTATTTTATGTTTTATGTAAAGGATTATGTATATGTGTGTGTATTACAGTATATGTATTTTTGGACTCTAAATGACCCTTGAAGAAAAAAAAAAAAAAAAAAAAAAAAAAAAAAAAATATATATATATATATATATATATATATATATATATATATATGTATATACAAATATATATATATGTGTGTGTGTGTGTGTGTGTGTGTGTAGTAAAATTACTCATGAAATTGCAATTTTAAATGCACTTTTGACTCAAAATATGTAGTCTTAATGTTGCATAATGTTTTTATTCCAACACTCATAAATCCAATGTGATCGCTCAGAACTCAAATGCCATCTCACAAACATTTTGTCACAGGCATTATAAAGCCATGTTATTCATTACATTAAAAAACATTTTTAATAAATGTAAACAATTTCAACATATTTTCAACATAAAATGAAAGAGGTGACCTGGTCTGCCATAAAAAAGAGCAAGCTTGAAGATATGTAAATTAAAGCAGTCCACATAAAATAGATGCATACTTTCAAGCAGCTTTTAAAAAAAATATTATTATTATTTGATTGGAATAGATAGGAGCAAACATGGAGATAATTGTACTTTTCCACCCATATCCCATATCCCTCCGGATTTGTGCCATCTCTCTTTCCCCCTCTCTCCCACCCTCAGATGTCATTAAAAATCACTTAGAGGAGAAGTCTAAGAGCAGTTGCTGCTCCTCTGCACTGTTATCTGATACTGAAAGGCCCTCTAGTGTTGATAAACAGCATATACCACCCTACATTCAGTTTCCACTTCCCCAGGCCCTACACTTATAATAATAATGCGTAATTGTACTTTTTTTAAGGACTTTGCAAAGTCGAGATGTATATGGTGAAGATTTGGACTACCCCCCGATGGAGCCAACCAGTTTTAGCCCGACCAGTCGGGGTCGGCCGCCTCACTGGGACATGGAACCTCCCCCGCCTTATGAGGTGGCCATCAAAACAACTAGGAGCTCCACGCACCTGAGACGCAGCTACTCAGACACGCAGCTGCTCACTGAACCTCTGTTTGGACGCTCACGGGAGATCAGTTTTGAAGTGTGACATCTGAGCCACATTCATCTTTTGAGTCCCGAACTAAGCAGCCGAATACCCAACCTAACAAGTGTTGATGAAGCTTCAAAACACGCATTGACAATCCACAGCTCGTCGAGGGGGTGTTTTGTGCCTCTTGAGATATGTTTACAGCCTTATTCAGAAAAAAATGTAGAATACCATGCTTATAATGTATGATAAATATAAAATCTATACATAAGCTATTGTAAATAAGTTAATATCTCATTAAACATAACGCTATTTTTTTTCTTTTTAAAGAGGAGGCTTTAATTTTAGTTTAGGTGTACAAATTCCCACCACTTCAGTCATCTCAATAACTGATGACTATGATTCTGTATATTCTAGTATACTTGAATGTGAGAAAATTAGCTTCTGCATATGGGAGCGTATTTTGTTCTGTCAAAGCTAGTGAACCACAAAAATGTTAAAATTAATTACAATGAAATGTTGTATAATATATTATATTAAAATATTATTATTTATCATCAATTAATATGTTGGTACAATAAAAGCTATTTACAAATATAATTGTACAAATATAATTAATTACAATTTAATGTCCACAATTCATCATAATCACACACAATTGATAACATTTTCCGAAATATTGAAAAAATCAAAAATGTATTTACTGTACTTGCTTTTAACCATTGCACTCAAATGCATTGCAGCCATGTTGCTGTCCTGTGATTTGCATTATATTCTAACACTTTTGAAAAAAATATCAGACCAGTTTTAATTAATGACAACGAAAAGTGTTCAATTTAGTTTAGTTTATCCATTTTTAGACTCCCAGTGTCAGACAATGTAAAGAATATTTTCATGGCACATGAGCACACTTTTCTCTTAAAAACTGTACGGTCAGGTCACTGTAGCGATCTGGCCAGAGATATGATTTATGCATAAAGCACACATTGTGGTTCCTGGTAATGGTTAATAGTTTAATGGTGAACTAATGCTATGTTAATATCTTTTGGAACACTAGAAACACGACATTCACAGCCACTGATTCATCATGACAAAGATATTTCTTTTTTTCTTTTTTTTAAAGGACTCTTCTATGTATTCTCTACATTGTGTATATATTCTGTGTGTTTTCTTTGAACTGCAATGAATAATCTACCAAGGGCTAAACTAAAGGATAAACCAGACAATTTAGCTAGTATTCTTTAAATCTTAACATTTTATACAGATGTAGCTAATTATGAGAGGAGTGCTGCATGGTTATTCTGAGACCACTACAGAGTTTCTGAGATGGAAGTAAACTTTTTCAGTGATTGTTCATCAAAGATTAATAGTGGCCATGTGCAAATATTCTGAAATTAACAGAAGCGTTGGAACATTATCTTTAAACATTTAATTAAAATGTTCTGTATTAATTTGGCTGATGTTATGACGGTACAGCGTGGCTGTGTATTGTATCAGAAGTCTCAGAACTCTGTCTCTTCCACGCCCAGCCAGGAAGACTGGGTGTTCCCTTTCATAGGTCACTTCGATGCTGCGGTGACGTCACCGTATGGAAAAACCTCTCGGTGTGACGAATGTCTGAAGCCCTATACCATCCCGCCAATCCTATTGGCCAAATAGCGCTTGGCACTGCCCCACACATGCGTACGCATCGTATACCTGGGTGCCGCGCGCTATTTCAATCAGATTTCATTTCCTTCAAAAAAACCAATCATCTGTGCCCTAGGAATCATCTCGCGTTCTCAGTGGTTTTCGCCGAGAAGTGTTAACTACTCTTTGCGGACGCGATGAATTTTCGGAAGTGTAAGGAACCGTGTACCAGGTTCATCACGAAGGGAGACTCTCATGAAAGGTGCGTAGCGGCGTTTCTTCTTGCCCCCACTGTGATGGCCTGCGGCTTAGAGTACTGCGCTCGAGGGTAGAAGTGTTTTCTAAGGTCGCCCCCGCGTCTAACCCCCGCCGTGTCACTTCTGCGGCTTGCTTAGGCACCGCACGAGGCGATGGCTTGGGGAGACATGTGCGACATGGACTATGAGGAGTTTTCTCCACGTCACTCGCTCTCCCCTATCCTAGTGCAGGAAGCGAGTTTTGTCGAACCAGTCGTTTTCTCAAACGAGGATTTACAGCCCAGCCCGGAGGCATATGATGCTATCTCCTTCGGTTGTGGACGATAAGACGACGACATCTTATCCACCGTTGCCTCGGGGTCTGAGGACTTCACGGCTGACGCTAGCCCTCTCCCTCCTAGTGGACAGGAGAAGCGTGTTTCCCCCTCCTACAGCGAGCTGTTGGACGTGGTATCCCGCGCGGTGGGTAAACTGGGACTGGATTGGGAGGTTGAGAAGGCCGAGGCCCAACCTTCATCTAAGCTGGACGACCGTTTTCTAACTAGTCGTACACCTGCGCAGCCCCAAAGGCCTTTGCCTTTTTTCCTGGACCTCCACCAGGAGGTTTTGAGGTCCTGGAAACAGCCGTACTCGGCTCGCATCACTAACGCTGCGGCTGTGGATTTCGCCACCATTTCTGACATGGCGAACCATGGCTATGCAGCAATGCCTCCGGTGGAAGAGACTCTCGCCGAACATCTCGCGCCTAATTCGGCCACGGCATTGAGGTCTCGTCCCCTTCTTCCTTCTAAGGTGTGTCGAGTCACGTCCAGCCTAGTCGGGAAATCCTACATCGCCGCTGGCCAGGCGGCCGCATCACTCCACTCTATGGTGGTCCTTCAGGCCTACCAAGCGGAGCTCTTAAAGGAACTCGATGAGGGGGAGGGTATCACACCCGAGGCTGTGAAAGAGCTGCCGCGAGCAATGGATTTGGTGCTACGCGCTACCAAACATACTGCTCGAGCAGTGGGCCGTTCTATGGCTGGATTGATTACGGTTGAGCGCCACCTCTGGCTTAATCTCACCGATATCAAGGAAAAGGACAAATCTTTTCTTATAGACGCCCCTGTTTCTAAGGATGGTTTGTTTGGAGAGGCGGTCACTTCGGTGGTGGATAAATTTAGGGCAGCGAAACAGCAATCAGCCGCCTTCCGCCAGCTGATTCCTCGCAGGTCCAGGGAGATTGAACGGCGGCAGGCGCCCACGCATTCTTGCTCAACCTCCTCTCACTGCCAACGAGTTGCCTCACGAGAAGAGCCTTCACCTATGGCGCCCCCTCGTAAGGATTGGGGTCCTAAGGTTTTTCCACCGGCTCGCCAGCGACAGCGAAAGAGGTTAGACCTGAGCTCGACGGCTAATGCCTCTCTTTCTCTGGCCCCTAATAGCAGCTCCTGATACTCTTGCTGCTTGCCAGGGACTGTGCCCTCCGCTAGAGAGCGCTGTTGGACCATTTTTGCGCATCCAACCCTCTCACTGCAGTCCCCACGCTCAAAGATTGACTGTCTCGACGCAAAGGGCGCTTCAAAGAGCATTGGATCGAGTTATCATGTCGAGCGTTCCCTCAGACACTCTGCGCAATTCAGCCTTCAGAATCCGAGGTACGGTTCAAGGGTCTGGCAAAGGCCCGTTTATGATGGCTCACACAGCGGCCACTTTTTTGCTAGCGGCAGAGCCCGATGTTCATCTTGTTGGATTAATTCCTGCCGTGGACACGCTTCAGGATTATACACAATGAGAAGCAACGACTTTGACGCATGCACTTCCCCTGCTTACGAACGCCACAAGCCTTTCGTGCCTGGATATTTTAACGCGTATGAAAACGTTGCAGAAGGCGGAAATCTTGAAACCGCTAATGTTGTTTCAGGCCGCGTGGGAACGCTTGCCCGGCATTTCACAATGGGTGTTACGCACAATTCGTCACGGATACTCCATTCAGTTTCGAAAAGGCCCGCCTCCTTTCCGCGGAATTCTTCCAACGGATGTGAAGCCAAAGGAAATAGCGGTGCTGTGACATGAGATGTCAGCTCTGCTGAGCAAAGGGGCTATAGAGGAAGTACACCCCTCTCAGATGGAGTCAGTTCTTCCCTTTGGCTTAGCTCTGGCTCCCCAAACTTTTTCAAAATGCATGGACGCAGCTCTGGCCCCGTTGTGGCTCCAGGGCGTTCGCGTGTTGAATTAAATAGACGATTGGCTGGTGTTAGCACAATCGCAGACTTAAGCACACTCTCACCGGGATCTTGTGCTGAATCATCTAAACAGCCTGGGCTTATGCACGAATTTCCAGAAGAGTGTTTTAATTCCCTCTCAACGGATAACCTTTCTGGGAATAGACTTGGACTCCCGCGCGCTCGTTCTTTCGCGTCATGCGTGCGTTGCTTCAAAGTGGGTCGCACAGTGACGGTGAGCTTGTGCCTCAGACTTTTAGGTCTAATGGCAGCGGCATCCCCTGTAATCCGTCTGGGCTTACTTCATATGCACCCCTTTTAGTGGTGGACAAAAAGTCGGAACATTTCACCCCGTTGTCTTCCGCATCGGACGATTTCGGTGATACGGAGGTGTGTTATGTCAATAAGACAGTGGATGTCAACGAATTCCTTCTAGCTGGAGTTCGACTGGGGATTTGTGCTTCCCGAGAGACTGTCATGACGGATGCGTCTTTGACCGGTTGGGGAGCTGTTTGTCAAGGGCGCCCAGCTCACGGAGTATGGATGGCGACACAACACAGTTGGCATATAAACAGGTTGGAATTACTGGCGGATTTTCTAGCTCTCCAGTACTTCTCGAATCTGCTGATCGGCCGTCATGTACTGCTCAGGTCAGACAACATAGCGGTTGTGTCGTATCTGAATCATCAAGGAGGATTACGCTCTCGCCCCCTGTGCAGGCTGGTGAGAAATATTCTTCTTTGGTCTCTCTTATGGCAGATATTTGGAGAAGTAAGAGTGGACTTATTCGCGTCGAGCATGACTACGCATTGCACGCTGTGGTTCTCCCTATGCCCTCCATCGCCCCTCGGCTCGGATGCGTTAGCTCACAATTGGCCCAGAACCAGCTTGTATGCTTTTCCCCCGATTCGTCTAATTCCAGCGGTGTTATCCAGGATACGGCTGGACAGAGTGGAGCAGCTGCTGCTGGTGGCTCCGTGGTGGCCCACACAGCGGTGGTTTGCGGACCTGGTCAGTCTGTTAGCGGGCTATCAATGGGAGTTTCCCCTCAGACAGGATTTACTATTGCAAGCACAGGGAATGATTTGGCACCCAAGTCCAGATCTATGGAAGCTGTGGGCGTGGCCTCTGAGCAGGGTGAGTTAGTATGTCCCGGTCTTTCTGTTGAAACCACCGAGACTATAATTAATTCTAGAGCAGCTTCTACGAGACGCTTATATGCTTTCAAATGGAAACTGTTTACGGCCTGGTGTGGAATTCGTAATATGGATCCAGTTTACTGCCCAGTGGCTTCAGTACTGGAGTTCCTTCAGGACCGTTTCTCTGATGGAGTAACGCCAGCCACTCTGAAAGTTTACGTGGCAGCCATTTCAGCTAACCACGTATATATAGATGGTGCTTCAGTGGGCCGTCATCCGCTGGTTTCTCGTTTTTTTACAGGGTGCGCAACGGCTGAGGCCTTTCCGCCCTGTGCGAGTTCCTTCATGGTATTTATCCATTGTGTTGCAAGGTTTATCAGGGCATCCGTTTGAGCCCTTGGAAACTATACCGGATAAAATCCTGACTCTATAGACAGTTCTTCTTGTGGCTTTATCCTCCCTTAAGAGAGTTGGGGATTTACAGGCTCTTTCTGTTTCACCCTCGTGCATGGAATTTGCACCAGGCTCTGTGAAAGTATTGCTGCGACCGAGACCTAATTATGTCCCTAAGGTCGCTTCTAACCCTTTTCGCTTTCAACAAGTGGTCTTGGAGGCTTTACCCCCTGCAGAGGCGGGGTCAGGAGATCTGAGTCTTTGCCCTGTCAGAGCGCTAAAGACTTATGTTGATCGAACAGCCCCATGGCGTGAGTCTGACCAGCTGTTTGTCTGTTTCTGACACAAGAATAAAGGCCATGCTGTCACAAAGCAACGCATGTCCCATTGGCTATTGGAGGCAATATCTTTAGCCTATGAGGTGCGCGGACTCGCTTCGCCCTTAGGAGTTAGAGCTCATTCCACGAGAGCAGTGGCGTCTTCACAAGCTTTTCTCAGTGGATCTTCTATTGATGATATCTGTGCTGTGGCAGGATGGTCCTCACCAAGCACTTTTATCAAGTTTTACAGTCTGGATGTGAGGACGGCTCCTGGCTCCCGGGTTCTCTCCACTTGAGCAGATGCTTCCTTGGATCCCAGCTATCAGGTATGTCAGGCGCTATGGGATAGGGTTCCCATACGGTGACGTCACCGCAGCATCGAAGTGACCTATGAAAGGGAACATCTCGGTTATGTATGTAACCACGGTTCCCTGAATAGGGAACGAGATGCTGCGGTCCCGGCCGTTCCATACCTTGATAGCATTCTTCTTCAGTTCATGAAATCTGAGCGAAATAGCGCGCGACACCCAGGTATATGATGCGTACGCATGCGTGGGGCGGTGCCAAGCGCTATTTGGCCAATAGGATTGGCGGGATGGTATAGGGCTTCAGACATTCAACACACCGA